>NC_047676.1:43146189-43446189 GCF_011762505.2 Arvicanthis niloticus | reverse complement strand
AATAATCATGAGAAATATCATAACACATTTGGCCAAGAAATGTATTTTCATGCCTGAGCATTGGCTGACATTCATTGACATTCCCCATATGGTAATTTACTGCCAGAATGTTTTCTGATTGGTGGGCGTCTAGCAGACATCTACATATTTTTAATGTCATTCTTGCTCTGGAACTGTCATTGTCAATAATGGCTTCATATTAGAATCACCTGCTGAAAACTATTTTAGTAACTAATATCTGTGTCACTGGGTTGCATCAGCAGAGAGAGGAACACAGCTCTGTCCCTCAGTCATGTCATGGAAATGACTAAGGAATAATCACCATTCACATACTTGCGTGGGATATTCTACAAACCATGAGAAATTTCAAATGACACTTTATTTAAATATTGTTAAAATTTTATGATCACGATGACTAGAATTGTAGTACAAAAAAGAAGATTGAAAGATTCAGGAGTCAATTGACTTGTCTGAGGTCTCAGGGTGGAGGCAGAGTGTGAAACATATCAGATCCACAACTTAAGATGGCCTCATTTCTTACTGGGCCCGTGGCTAGATAATGCAATATAAATAAATGGTCTGTCTGGAACTGTGGCATTTTAACTCATTGAAGTAGCAATTCCACGTTTTGCTGAACTGAGAGCACTGAGATCACTCTGGGTAAAGAGAATAGGTAGAAAATGGAGGAAGAGCTTAACTATCCGGAGTTAAGTTCCCAACAGGATGAAGCCAGTTCTCCATTATCCCCATGCTACAGATGTGAACAGTGTCTAGGGAAAACCATCCCAGCTTGCCAGAGCAGCTCTTCCACCACACATGATAGGGGCATCTTCCAATTTCTGCCCAGTTTGATTAATTTCCACCTTTGGATATACTCGTGAATTTAGGATTTAAATATTAGGAGCCAAGACTCCTAACACAGAGGACTTTCATGTCTAATGCACCGTTACGTGTCTTTCGGAAGATTTAACAGCCACACAAGTACTAGATCCAAAGCTGAGACATAAGACTAATGCTTGAAGTTTGGAAAGTACGTTTTCCTGAGCATCTTTTGGTATTCTACACACCTCAACACCTGTGTCTAAGTTACAGGGTTTCTGAGGCCTCCCAATACCTAAATATAATGAAACACTAAGGAGAATTCTATGGAAACATGCTCACAGTGCACTGAGTTTTTAAAAAGATGCCTGTACTTCATTCTCAATGATCACTGAAATTAACCCCATCCCTTTAGCAAATGCATAGGGCATAATCACAGCTGTTCTGGACCTTGATGTAACGTGGCGAACAAGATGGACTGAAGGTAATCTAAGTTCCATTGAGTAAATAGTTGTTCTTCACTAAATTCAGATGAATAAAGACATTATTGAACAGCAGGCTTGAGGGAAAAAAAAAAACAATGCAGATTAAATGCCATCTCTGGAATAACTGTGCGATTTCTATTTTAACCAAGGGAGTACAATGTTCATTGGGGAGGTATTGAGATGTTCTAGGCTTTAACTGGAATGACGTTATTTATGTTAGTAAATTAGCATTTGGGAGGAACACAAGGTCTGTCAATCAATCATTTACAGTCATATCAAAATTTCCTGAAAGCAGTAAATATAAACTTCAAAAAGGTAAATGCATATAAAAAATGTTTTCAAACATAGAGAGGTCTTTATGGATATTGTTAGCTGATATCATTCTTGCTTTTGGACTCAGTAGGAGAGAGAAGCAGGAAGTCTTCAGGGAGGATATGAGAACGGCAGACTTATTAACATGCCTCTGATCATTGCATATTTTAAAATGAAAGTCAAATGTAAGTAGACAGTCTGCATTCTTGACCAAGTCTTACAGCATGGGTGAGAGGCAGGGTGGATTCACTGGGGATTTTCTTGTTTTAATCTTCCTCCTTGGTACTTCATGCCTCAAATTCCATCATCATCAGTTCAGTTACTATTTTAGGAATCCACATTGCTGACTCATGGTAGGTTTGCACTTATGTAGACCTCCATAGATCACAGGGCCAATGAAGCAGCACATGTGCTTCCTTCCGTCAGAGAGAAGGAAGCCCTGGAAATGCCCTCGGAAAGTGGCCTCCATGGCCATTTGGATCATCTGAACATGCCACATTCCAGAAGAATGACCTGTAACTGAGTGCCATTTCTATTCGCACGTGGGAAAGTCCCTGTGAAGGAATTTGACATCTGACATGAACTCTGGGTAAACTAGCTGTTACCTTAACTAAATCCTTTACAGACAGATCCTACTCTCCAGAGCTTGTAATATCATTTTATGTTTGTTTATCTTCCCTGATGAAAATACCACATCAGAAGGATTGTGTTCGAGTTCAGATTTGCTTGGTTTCATTTTCAAGTGGAAATAGCGTATCTTATGTTAAGAGGAGACAACTTGAAACAACATAGTTTCCATACTTGTATATTGGGGTAGAGGAGCTTTAGGCCGAGGCAGCCAACTACCTATCAGAGTGGTAGCTGGTAGCCAGATTTCAGAGTTTCCTGTGTATGATGAAGATATCATTTTCATATAGATTAGTTGTTAGCCTGCAATAAAAATACTTTCATGCATGCATGTGTATGCATTTGATCATTATTCTTATGAATAATTTGAAAAAAAATGTCTAAGTGCAAGGTAGCATTGAGGGAGCTCCCGGCAGGGCAGAATAAGGAAAGGGCCTCAGATTTCTCACAAAATTGATGCTCAGTGTCCCCATGACGACAGTTTAGGTAGCTGCAAGATGGTCACCAGCTCTTGCTAACCCAGAGCCTTCTGAACTGCCTCAGGATTCTCAGGCAGCATATCACCTCTTTCAAAATCTGCTGCAAATACTTTCAGGGAAGATCAAAGCAAGACCATGTCCTTAAAGAAACTTCATTTAAGGCAGCCACAGAGATGGCTTGTTTCAGAATTCTGGGAAATTTCTGGGTTGGTCAAGATCATTGTTCAAGCCACAGGCTTTTATAGTTCTCATTTTACATCACTAAGAATTTCAAAGTCAGAGCCATTAAGAGTACTGGAAAATCTTTATCTCACTGTTGTTCATGGAAAAGCACAATACTATTATCTCTAGCTAGTTATAGACATAGGTGTATACATACACACACACACATATACATATATATATATATATATATATACACATACGAATATATATGTATATATACATACATATATACATGTATATATACGTATATATATGTATATATATGTATATATACATACATATATACATGTATATATACATATATATATATATATATATATATATATATATATATATGAATCCTTTTCATTTGTATCAGGAAAAAGGCCTCAATTTTAAGCTTCTTTTCAGAATGCTTTACCTGAAGTAGCATGCATGACTGTATGTGTGTACACATGTGAGTGCATGCTCATGCAGATGCACACAGACACACACATACACATGCATTCACACTCACACACACCCTTTTCTAAAAACAGAGTCCTAATCAACAAAGGAAACTTTGAAAATGGAAACAAGTCTCCCAAGTTCCCCGTGACTAATTTTTTCTAACTTTGTTCCTTTAGTACTTCATTAAAAATAGGAACAATTTTAGGTGTTGCAATAATAACAGAGTTTTATCACTGGAAACAGTAGGCATCATAATTAGTCAGACTAAAGAATGGTAGCCACCCTGGTTCAGTAAACATTCAACCAAGTGAGTTTTTGACCAGTCTTTGCCCGAAGACTCTACAGGATTGGATGTTGTCAAGGAAACTTGTTGTCAGAATGCCACGATGAATGGCTTTGATAGTTTCTCAACTTAAACCCTGCCCCTGGTCGACAAGGCAGCATATACAGAAATAAACGCATGTAACGCTAAAGTTCAAGGGTGAAGCCAAACACCCATGAAAGAAGCAGAGAGACACCATACCACAATACCTTGAAGCTCAGGAAAGTGTTTAAGAGTTTTAAATAAGAAGAAAATTAAATATCTTATACATATGTATAAAGTATCCACATTAAATTTCTACTGGATGTGTCTCCATTCTTTGCTATGAGATATTATGAAGCATTTAACAAGTCCTGTAAGAAACATGAACTTCTTCTATGAGGCTTAGGGTGGGAAATTCCATGATTTGTTTTTGTCAGACATGTTTTTTTTTTCTTTTCTTTTTTTCTTTTCTTTTTTTCTTTTTAAAAATTATTCATTTATTTATTTTTCATTTTTATTAGATATTATATTTACATTTCAGATTTTATCCCCTTGCCCCATTTTTCCCCTTACCTCCTCCTGCTTCTATGAGGGTGTGCCCCCACCTACCCCGCCACTCCCACCTCCTCACCCTCGAATTTCCCCACACTCCATGTCCAGCCTTCATGGGAACAAGGATCTCCTCTCCCACCTATGCCTGACAAGACATGTTTTTTAAAACTACCTGTAAAGTATGTATTTTCCTTCTTTTTAAAGAAATATCAGCAATATTTTTTTCTGGGAAAATCAGGTTAAATAATGAAGAGTAAATAACAGGTAAAGGCATATTCTATGTTCACAACCATAGTGATTTATTTTGTATTTACAGTAGGTCATTTAACGGACTGTGGTATGTGTGAGAGCTTACTTTTTGGCTAGACTGTTGCCAGAGACCCCCTTCTCAGTTTCCAACTGTCTCTGTGCCCCTCTTTGCACTAGGTTATGGGGCAGGCACTGCTATGCCTGTTTTAACATGTGTTACCTAGGTCCCCATGCCATTGAACAAACCCTTTACTTGTTGAATTATCTTCTCTATGACCCTCAGTCATTTTAAATGAGGTTTTTGTTTAATATGCTTGAAACTTTCTAAAGTGTTTGGAGCTGTAAGATATGTATTAAGTCTGCAGAGATATGAAAGGATAGGACTGAGAAAGTTGGAATCATTTTGAACAACACCGTAGCAAGTAATGCATGGTGAGAGTATGCATGCGTGCCCCCATTGACTTTTAATGTTCTTTTCATTTCTATTGCATTAGAAACCATTTACCTGTAAACAAACAACACATACATTCTATTTTCTATGTACTTTTTCACATGTAATATGCTTCAAACAATATTTTTATGTTTTTCTTCTCCCCAAATGTGTTTCAGCATCCCAAATAAGATGCTGTCAGTCCTTTGCAGTCCATTTCAGATGTTACTTGGTTTTGTAATGTTTACTCTGTTTTCTGAGATGAGTTCCCATATATACAGGTAAGCCTGTAACTCATTATCTAGCTAAAGTTATCTTTGAACTCACCCTAATCCTCCTGCCTTCATCTCCAAAATGCTGGGATTATAGATATTTGTCACTACTACACCTTCGGATGCAAATCACTTTCTTGAGATGTGTCTTAACTGTGGCCTTCTTCAAGTACCTCCCAAGGCATGACAAATTTCTCATCTGAGGTGGCCTCTTCAGTCTGTTGGGTGACATTTTTAGGCCTTCAGTGCTTACACCTTTGTGTATTATATTAAAATATATTTCATAGCTATAATGCTATAAACACAGATGTCCTTTCTCATTCATCTCATATATATATGAGATCAGACACACACATACACACACACACACACACACACACACATATATATATATATATATATATATATATATATATATATTAGTTTCTGGGTAATATTGGTAAATACAAAAATGTTACTGTTTTTGAAAAGCTGAGATAGTTCTTTGCCTCAACAGGGAAGTTTTAGTAAGCAGACTTAAAGGGATTTTCCTTTCTGTCTACTTCCGGACCTGAGGTTCTATATTCAGACATGTACATGCCAGCACAGGCACAAGAAAAGAGAATGATGACGACAAACTACAGGAGTTACATCTTTTCTAGTCAAATAGGTTCAAATTACTGTTCCAGTTTCCAGCGAACTCTTGAGTAGGGCAAGAAGCATGTAGGGGAGGAGCAGGGGTGTGTGCTAGAAGTCAAAAAGCTTAGGAGTAGCGTGGGGTCTTTCTCTGAGACAAGCACTGTGCTATGAGATTTCTACAATTCCCACTTTGCTAGGGACCTATCCAGTGTTTCGGTGAACTGACACAGGCAGTGATGGGTGACCAGCAGCAGTTGCAGGGGTGAAAGTTTTGATTGCTGAGGCTAACATAACTTGCTTTTGGTGAATTTTCTCTTTTCTTAACTCTGCTATTCTATGGACACAGGCCATTGACTTCTGGTGCTTAACTCTTGCTATTCAGCAGCAGGGGATTCAGAAAAAAGGCTTAATTGCTAGGACTCCTATTCTGGTTCAGAAGCCACTCCCTATCCAGGTGAGAGTCTTGGAGTTCATTAACTCTTCATGAGCCAGAGAGAAAAGAAAGAATATCATTTGCATAGACAACACATATAGACACACACACACACACACACACACACACACACACACACACACACACATTCTGGTTGGGCCAACCACTTGTCTCATCAACTCCACAAGTGTTCATGAATGCTTACATACTTACATAGATACCTACATATGTATGTGTATATATACATATAGACAGACATATACATATGTACATTTGGTGGATTGGGCTGAGCATAAAATGGTACATGTATACATTTGGATGGATGGATAGTTGGATAGATAGATGGGGCAGGCCCACAAGCAACCACTTTAAATTTTTTCTCTGGTCCTTTTATACCTTCTTAGATATAAGTTCTTTAGAAAACTACCTCAAAGATAAAATGTTACCTAAAAGGGGAGTTACAGAAGGATGTCGACAGTAAAAGTTCAAAGCTCTACTTCATTCTGTATGCTCATTATAAGTTCAAAACAACAGTTTCACATGGTCTTGCCTTATTATAGTGCATACCTGTGGCTTTATCCTTGGATCTGATATAGAATGAATGTTTTTCCTTGATCCTAATTTTGTCCCAAGACTATTTCTCTTCTTAGTGTAATTGTGAAAAACTCGTTATATTCCTTACTATGTGGCTTTTACATACTATTCTATAAGGAGTGAGCACATTCTATTCTTGATTCTAACATTATTGCATTTTTCTGGCTAAACAACTAAAACTGTCTCCTTAAATTTTCTCCTTAAAGTTAATTGAATCCAACAAGGAATTCTATAAAGTCATTAACTCATAAACGCTCATCTTCATGTTGCAGGGAATTTACCCAAAAGGGTCGGCCCAGGAATAATTAGGCTATGGAATAATGACAGAAAAGGCTTATCACCAACATGAAGCAATCCTGAGACAAAGTCTCTTAGAGAAGGATCTTGCATTCTTAGAGCTCAGCCATCACAGGTCATACAAAATGGTGGGCCATCTCCTGAAAACTCATCTGCATGACTTTAGCCTTTCCTATGTGGCTTCTGACGGCACTTAAATTCTCTAACAGACCTGAATCACAGACATGGTAGCCCCACCTTTGTTGGAAGAATGAAAGTACTTGAATTGCTGATAAAAAGATGGCTTCGGAAAGTCCATAGGATGGCTATAGAAGAGAATAAGGATTCACTGGAATAGAGGGTCTTCTGGCAGGACTTTAGGCATGCATATCCTTTAGATTAGCCAAGAGCACAAAAGCCAAGTTAAAGGTATGATGACCAGGTTTGGGCTTATCTGAGAAAAAATAGAAGCAGGGCCAGTAACGTGGTTTGTGGCCTTGCCAAAGGCTCATATATCTATGCTTCTGGATTCAAAGTCTGAAGCAGGAACACATGCATGTTTCGTTATATCTGTGCCATCAAGAGAAAGGAGATGAGGGAAATAGGATTCAGTAAGAAAAGAAACTAAACATGGAGTCTTGTTACAGACACATATTCCTGAGAGCTCTGGGTCATGAGTAGCAGTCTATTGTAAAACAGTGATACAGGAACATTAGGAAGAATTGACCAGAAAACCAATAGATAAAGGGACAAAAATGTCTTAGAAAATGATGACTGTGTCTGATGTTTACAGATCATTTGGTCCAGAGAGCACTGAAGAACAGATTTAATATCTTTGTTCTCAGTTCCTCAAATTATCCAAAATCTTCTCTTTATTAGTGGGACAAAGGAGACACTAAGCACTTAAATATCTTTCCAGTTCCAGGCTGGTGAGTGGTGTCATCCTGGTAAGTTACCTCCATCCTAGCTTTTCTTGGCTTCCTGGAAGATACACCCCACACATAGTTATGGGGAACAAGGTCAGTCATTGTAGTTCATGGTAGCTACTGAAGCAAGAGACCACGAACTTGGTGTCATAAAATAATAAGCTTGTGTTCAGCTTCATTCTGAAAGGTTAGAGGACTGAAGTCAGCAGCACTGGTTAAAATGAAGAGGTCAGAAAAAGTGAATTTCTCCACAACACTCTGGGAGTCAACCCCTTCCTCACCTCCCAGGCTCTGGTAGTTGCTAGGATTCTGTGAATGTAGTCACATCCCTTCCAACTTGAAATGTGATCGATTCTTCCTAATGTCTCTGTGTCTGTAGCTCTCAGCTGTTTTTATATTGTCTCCTCTGTGTGTATGAAATATCCCCTTGATGGCCTGCATTAGATTTTTTCTTCACTGTTATAAACCCTAGAAGATAGCATACAAACAGTGGAGATTTCCTCTGGGTCAAGCATTCGGAAGTTTCAGCCTTTGATAAACTGGCTCCACTGTCAGGGGTCTGTGATGAGCACCATGGCATTTAGAACATTTAGCATAGTAAGTTTTCCTACCTCGTAGTGGCCAGAAAGCAGCAAGAAATGGACAGGAATGGGCTGTGAAGAGACAGTACTCTTAAAGTGACCTTTTTACTCTAACCAGACCCCACATCCTGAGTTTCTACCACCTTTCAATAAAGTCATCAAATTGCCATGAAGTCAAAATGCTCATGACAACCACTTTCCCCAAGTTCCATCAGCTGGTGACCATGAGACTTCAGGGGACATCCAGATCCAACCACCTCTTGTGTAAGATAAGAATGATCACATTTATGTCCTATCTAAATAATTCAGTGAAAAAAATCTCCCATCCCAGCCTCCTTAATTGATGTACTGAGTTCATCGTTTTTTTTTTTTAATCATACTTTTTTTTTTTTTATCATAAAAGCTGTCATTGTTGGTTTCAGGCATTAGAGCATGGCTAATTTTGGAAGAGAAATAATTTTTGTCTGCAGCTAAGGACAGTGAAAGTCAGAGGTCTTTGAGAGTATGTGAGGGAGAGGAAGGAGAGGGATGCTGGTGAAAACAGTGAAACAGGGAGGATAGTCAAGAACAGAGAACATAAGTTTGGAGGCATGGACTCAGGGGTGTTCATGGGATATTTGAGTAGACAAATTCTAAAGGCAGAAGTTCAGGAGGAGAGTGCAGAATGAGCCAATGGTATGTGTATGTGGCCTGTGAGTGAGAAAGAACGGAGAGGCTGAGTCACAACCCTGGCAGAAGCCCTGGGACAGGTCCTCTCCTGTTTGCTGTAGTGTGTGCCACACTATGTGAGCTATGTATGCATGCTGTGTGACGCTATAGTGTTGTGCTGCGTGTGTTGTGTGTGCTTTGCCTACTTGCATTTTCTCTCATCCAGGACAGTGAGTCCCAGTCAGAGTCATACAGTGCAATCACCAACTTCCTGCTTATGTTGCCTTGGTTGCCAACTCTTGTTGTTCTCAGGACCAGCTCACGTTCCCTCTGTCTTTCACATTTGCTTCAGGGCAACAGTCTCTCTTTCCTCCCCAAACCTATACTTACCTTTGGACGATCCAACTCTCTCTGTTTTTTGTTACCTACTTTGCCAGCCTAATTATGTGCTTTAATCTTTCAAAACAGGTTAATGTTGCTTCGTTTTAACTGTAGAACTTCTGTCTCTTGCATTAAAGCATCATTCTGCCTCTCATTCCCCATTGTCCTTTCTGACCACTGAGATTGTACTAGCACAGAAATTCCCATGTTCTGAGGTGTGTGGTCCCTGACCAAAACTTTGGCACTACTTCCTTCCAAAAGCTACTTCTGCTCCGTGTGTTTTAGGCTCTACTCAAGACCCTCCAGGGACATGAAGAGAAAATTTCCTCTCATCTACATCATCCCTTAGCTTGCTGTGTTGCTCTTGTAGCCCTCAACTGCATACTCACCGTTCCCTTAAAGATTTCATTCCAACTTCCTGCTGTTCCCTGTCTCTCCTTTTCAGATAATTACCCACTGTACTACTTTTCTGTGTGTTCATGCAAGTATGATGGATTCCAGTCGTTCAAATGCTGCACTCAAACCACTGTCTGTGCTGATATCTCTATTCTGTCAGAGCATCCTGAAATGAGGTAAATGCACTCAATAGCCTGGACTTACAACAGTAGGGACAAGAGATGAACCAGAAAGTTTCCCCTCCTAATACATTCACAGTCACCTCGACAAGATAAGTACAGAGTAACTACCATGTACTGAGAGTTAACTCATGACCAGAGTAGAGGACTAAGTTGTAAGAATCACAGAGCAGATTTTAAAGAAGGGATAAAAACAAGTAAAAGCTTAAATGAAAAGGAGAATTTCAGTTATGTAGGATTTGATTATGGAAAGAAAGTAAGAAGGATATTCCAAACAACAGATTTTTGGGAAAAGCTAGAAAAAAGCAAAGGATGTGCTGGATACAGGTGTTTGTTTTGCTGGGGAGCACTGGGGAGAGAGGAAGGTAAAATGGTTAAGCAGAGAAGGCCTTCAAGTAAAGGTTGAAGAGTCTATCCTACTGGATAAAAAACACTGATAACACTAAAGTCGAGGGATGCTATTAATTAATAGAAAATTCAAGAAGCAGCCATGATGTGCCTGCTATGTTTAGACACTGCTTCTAATACAAATGGATATAATTGTGATACAATATCTTCTGTGTGTGTGTGTGTGTGGTGTGTGTGTGTGTGTGTGTGTGTGTGTGTGTGTGTGTGTGTGTGTAAGAGACACAGATTCAGACAATTAACACGTCCAAGAAATCTATTCATGGTAGAGTTATGGTAACAAACCATAGGTGAAGTCTCAGGAAATGAGGAATCCAGAAGAAGCAAGGAGCCTTTCACTGGACTGCATTTAGGACAACCATGTGGCAAAAGGTATGAGAGCTGAAGAGAGGCTGGAGAAGAGAAGCAGAGAGATGACTCTGGACTCTTTTATTAACAAGTAACGCAAGTGAGGATTTAGAGACTTGAGCTGGATGCACAGCTTCAGGAATGTGGTGGGAGGCACTGAAGAACCCTGGCACATTTGCAGCTGCTTGCATTGGCTTTATGGGGAGGAAAGGTTGATGCAACCTAGAAACGTGTGTTGTGGCTTGTCCTGCTTTTCTTTGATGACCTTGGCAGAAGAAGCAGAGAAGACTTGTGTTTGGTAAAAATTTGATTTGCATTTGAACTTGAGTTTATAGTAAAGCTCAGTATCTTAGGAAGGAGATTAAAATGTCCTACCATGGTTTAGAAATATATTCAAATTTAGAAACAAAGATTTCTGAGACATTGTTAGAAAAAAAACTTGTTTAGTCATTCCATAAAAGACAAAATCTTGAATGAACACTATAAGCGAGGGACAGACTACTGACACATATATAATGATTAATCTGGAAAAGAAACCAAGAATTTCAATAATAGATGACCAGGTAGGTAACAGCAGTACCCAGGGTGTTTGTTAGAAAAAAAAAGTTTTAATATTGAGGGATGATGGGGAAAAAGTATTGAAGGCAAAGAAAACAAAGCACAGACCATTCATTTATGGACTCTGCTCCTGGTTACCCGTGCACCGACAGTTCTTTAATATGTAGTAAATTTTGAGACATGTCTCTGAGACAGGTAGGATAAATAAGATTACTTTCAGATTTCAGTGTATGTATGGGTTTGTGGTGTGTGTGTATGTGTGTGTCTGTGTTTGTGTGTGTGTGCACCCCTGTTTATGCATGTATAGAGGCAATAGATAAAAACTGGGTGTTTTCCTAGATTGCTCTCCAAGTTATTATGTTGAGACAGGTCTCTCACTGAACTCGGTGTTCAGTGACTGGCTAGGTTAGCTGGCTCCCTTGGACCTTTTAGATTTTACCTCCCAGAACTGCTATTACAAGTTCACAGCGTAAGTCCAGGAGTGTGTGCGGGTGCGCGTGCGCGCGCTTGTGTGTGTGTGTGTGTGTGTGTGTGTGTGTGTGTGTGTGAACATTTGTTTGCATGTCTATGAATGCACATGCAGGTGCTTAGAAGCCCAAGGTTGACATTAGAATCATCATCAGTCACTCTACTTCCTTATTCTTTCATTACAATAGCTCACTGATGAGGTTGGTCTTGCTAGCCAGCTCACTCTAGAATCCCTTGTCTCAGCTTTCTGTGACTGGAATTATAGACAGACTTGTTCTTTCTCCAAATTTACCTGCGTTGCTGAGGAGTCAAACTCAGGTTCTCAAGCTTGCTTAGCAACTGCTGGTTCTTCTCCTCTGGACACTCCAAGATTTTCTTTTTAAAACACGGATCCTGGTGATGCAAGCTCAGGGTAGTGTACCAAGTATCACTACCAAGCCATCTCCCTGCCCACTATGTTCAAGAGATGAAGAGAAAACGAAGTAAAAAAAAATGGTTGCTTTCTTGTGGAATAATAATGATGCTGACTTGCTGGCGCATGTGTATCACAGTGCTTTGGGATTAAACGATGGAGGCTAACACAGCAAGACCGTGAGCAATCTGAAGTATGGCAAGGCTGCATAGTGAGTGATACCTGTCTCAAAAGTCTTGAAGTAAAACAAACAAATGGATGAAATTTTAAAAATATAAGAAAAGTAAAAATAAACAAAAATAGTAAAACTGGACATTTAGAACACCACAAACATTTTTGAATATGATAATATATATATATATATATATATATATATATATATATATATATATGCCAATAGACAGATCCAAGGCTCAGTTCCAGAGAAGGTTAGCTTCAATGTGATGCCTAATTCATTTTTGAATTTCCTGTGGAATTTACTATAGATATTGATCCTTAATATACTTAGTAATGATTTACTGAGTTTTTGAATGGTACCTTCAGACAGCAGGTACCATCTTTTTAGATATAAATTGGTTTTATTTATAGGCTTATGAACCAGACCAATAGTTTCCCAGTATTATTTTCATGTGCAGAGGACAATTCAGCTAAATTATTTTGAACATTTTCTTCTGAAACACATTGGAGATCTGAACCCTGTTGACAGCTTGTAGATAAAGAGTCTCAGTCTCTGAAATTTGACAATGCCAGTACATAATATGAAGACGATTACAATAGGAAAGAAATAAAGAGAAATATTCCAATGGTTTTAAAATACAAAAGTATCAAATATCTTTTTTGAATGCTTAAAAATTGCATGTACTTACAAATTATAATTTTGACTTGTCATTTAATAAACTTAACAAGTAAAAATGAATCCAAATGAAAACATAAAATAGTTTCAATTGAATTTTTATGTTCAGAGACCTTTAATTCCAAAAGTGGTTGATTTTTCACACATACTAAACTGTACTTTACTAATTTTTACAAACACAAGAATGCCAAGTGACCTAATTATAGATCAAAATAATTGAGTAATTTTATTTAGGGTTGAATGAAATTATAAATTTTACCACATTTTTTTCTGTAAATTATTTCTTCCCTATATTCTCTTGAAGAAAATGACTCCTATTATTAAAATAATTACAGTAAAATACCAGCAAACCAGAATCAAAATTTGAGTAGTGTTTGCTGCAGTCAGCTTTAAAAAAAAAAAAACAAAAAACAAAAGCAAAAACATCTCCCAAACCCTCAAACAACAAAATAGACCTGGGGAGAGCTGTTTCTCCACAGTGGCAGCACACCTGAGGCGTTACCCATCCCTGTGAAGTGCATTGTGCACCAGTCTCACAGATGACCTATCTATAGTGTGGAGAGTCATGGCAGAAGGGCCACAAAACACTGTCTTGGTTCAGTGAAGTAAATCTACTGTTCTCGACTTCCAGTTCCTGAGGTCATATGTCCAGCTTCCCTGTCTATTTGTTCTTGGCTTTATTTTCTGGCTTACCAGTTAGACAATGATCTCCTCCAGTTCATCACTCAACACCCCTTAGGTCATTCACAAGTTATTTTTTCAAAGATGTCTTTATTCTCCATATATTCAGACGAGAGACTATGACAGGGAATGTAGGGTGCCTGCACCACTACCCAGACCCACTTCCAGCCAGAAGCAAACTTCAGACATTTTGTGTGTTTCTTTGATTGCTAACATTGTCACTAGCTGAAATATCAACAGACAACCTTTATTTTGTGGTTATAAATAGAAGCATTGTGTGGGATTTCCAGGAAGCATCCTTAACAGTGAGAAACCCTTTCCCTCTTTCTTTTCCCTACTATCTAGAATGCTCAATGGGTATTGCTGACGCTCCAACAGCCATGTCCCAGACCAACCTGACAGGGATGCACAAAAGGAGGAATCTGGCTTCCTCCTGACTTTGAAGTTGCCAGAAGATCCTGCTTGTCTGTCTGTTGTGTGTGCCCATTAAGTCTCAAGTAATGCTGCAGGTCTTGTGATTTCATTTAATGTCTCTATGCTTTGAAAGAATATCAACAGTTTATATATCTGTTTTTTCTTTATATTCTTAGCTCTTAAAATAAAAGACATTTTTTTTTCCTATTTAGCAACTTTGCAAAGCTCCTAGTATGGAAGGGATACATTAAAATGTCGTAGTGAGTGCATTCATGAATAAACAAATTTATGACTACGTGTGACTCAGACATTTGCATGGATCTTTGACTGTGAAACACACAGATGTCTACACCTGTGCAGACTCTCCAACCTGAAACGTGAGCCTTGCTTATACTACTGGATGTTTTATGGTAAGAAGCACTAATTTGGCATGTTAGTTTCCCTCAATGCAAGACAAGACTTAAAGAAAACACTATTAAATTTCAGAGCTGCTTCTACTCATCATGTTCTCTTGACAAAATTTCCATCCCTGTTTTCCTAATGCATAGGTAGGATGTCTCTTGTATCACCGGTGATCACTGCTGCTGGATGCCAGTGGTTATATGGTGTATGTCAGAATTAGCAGCAGAATATAGAAAAACCCCAAACGGCAATGGCAAAGGAATAATGGTGACTTGTTTTCATCTCACATCAGAGGAATCCCAAGGATGGTATCACATGTTAAAATTTGTTGGAAATACCAAGAGTTTAAAGGTCAGTTGTTGAGTGTTAAGGGACTTTTTAGATATAGCTTTTGCCAATGTATGTGCACGTGGATGAGACTGAAAATGGGAGGCGTGGCATCATGATGGTCAGGGAACACCCAGAATCATGGTGGCCAGGGGATTTGGTTAACTAGGGGAATCCTACGGCTTGCTTACTGAAGGAAGACCTTTGCTGCTGGGATCTTGGAGAATTGTTATGGTCCAGAAAAGCAGAGGGAAGGTGAGCTTAGGACAGACAGACTGCAGAAATCAGCATAAGGAGATGTGGCCTGTTCTGGGTAGGATGTTCTCAAAATAACCAGAAAGCCCTAGTGAAGGCGTAAAGCTCGAGTGTTCTGTAATATGACTAAAAGCTTTAGGGGTATTTAAAGGAGATGAACAGCAGGGAGGGATGGGGTATGAAGTCAATCTGGCCAGAAAAGAACACTTCAAAATGGCTTTATCTGAATGTTCTGAACCCTTGACACTGAGTCACTTAAAGGAAGTGGCCAGTCCCCAAGGAGTGACTGACGACACAGGATATACATGCTGTGGGTTTGGGATGCATTTCCCAGTGTCTGGAAGTCAGGCGCATATTTTGCCAAACCCAGCTGTCCCTCCTGGGGCAATTCCCAAGTAGAGGTGGGTGCTGAGCCAAAGAGATCTCTTTTCATGTGTACAGACTTGTGTACCTCATACCACCACACCAGACCTGAAGTCACCATCACCAGCATCCTTACTGTGCATGGGGATATAGTAGGAATGGCTACAACAGCAACTGGAACATCACAGAAGAAACAGAATTTGTTAGATTCAGTGATTAGGGTTTGGAGTTTTTTGCTGTTGTTGTTGTTTTGATTTTTGTTCTTTTGTTTTGTTTTGTTTTGTTTGCTTGTGGATGTAGCTCCTGCTATTTTTCCATTGAAGGAGTATTCTATGACTACCCCCCCCTATGTTCAAGGGCAGTGGTCTAAATACCAAACAGTAAATGAACATCCATTTGAGTGACAGTTCCTTCTCTATGCCTGTGCTGTGTTGAAAGCTGACCATACGGCTGCTGTGAGTTCCCAGTGTCCTGAGCCAAAGTTCAGATCCTGAGGGCTTGGACAGATGTACAAGGAGGAAAGCAACTGTCCATTCTCTGTTGAACGCTAGCCTCCAAGGAAGATGCTTGGGATGTGAGGGAAAAAGGGAGTGGAAGAAAGAACTCAGAATCTTAGCAGACAGCTGGTACTTCATTAGTGGCAGATCTGGGCAGACAAAAGAGGCAGTTCCTTGTTTCCCATTATTATACTGGTACACTGTGCAAAATAGGAAAGAAGTACCAGTAAAAAGGGGCTGGCTCTGGAGGTCTTAACAGCTCTTTTTGGTACACTTACTGACAATGATGGAATGCAAAATGTCTGCATTATAATTCTCGTCAGGAGAGCTGGGCACAACATCATGGTGCCTGACTCCTTGTGCACATGTAGAGAGCAAGGTTACTCCAAAAAGAGATGTAATTTTCCCAACCAGGGAAACTCATTTATTTTGATAGCTGCGGGCACACAAAAGGGAACAGGCGTACGTAGTTGTTGGTTGCAGGTGTTCTTTGGAGTGTGCAGATTGGCAGGGTTTGGATGGTGGAAAACGTATAGACTTCCTCTCCAAATAGAATCTGGGAAATCATCCAACACGTCCCACTTTCCTGAGAGGAAGCAAGATGTGGGGACAGGAAAGCTGTGTCAATAAGGCAGTGCAGCAAAGGCTTTTGTGATTGTTTTTCTATCATAAATATTCTGCTGCCCAGCTTATGAGAGTTTGATTCCAAACAATTGTAATTTGCTGACATTCTTCAACAAAACTGTGAAGGAATCAGGCTTGCGCTCCTTTCTTGTGAAATTCTCTGTACAATAACACGGAGAGGAAATTTCATGACTTGGGCCACCCTTGTCAAACCAGGAACGCTAATTAAGATGTGAAAGACTGAACTTCCTCCCCGTAATCGGCCCAGAAAGATGACCACGTGAGCTTCTCAGGAGGAGTTTCCTGCTTGAGTGCATAGCTTCATTTCTAGTATACTTTTGAGCTTTGTTTCAGAAGTTATCCATCTCACAGTTCAGGGGTTGTTTCCCCCAAATACTTCTGTGAGGCTTCTAAACCTCCATGGATCCATGGTAGCACAGTTTCTCATGTATGACATTTATCCATTCTTTTCAAGATGACTCAGCCTTATTTACACAACTTGCCAATTCAACTCAGTCCTCCTCTTCTTCCTCTGGCTACAAAGGCCTCAGACATCCTTTAGGTCGGGTTTCCTCAGCAGCAGCTGCTGCTTCTAGGAGACAGCAAAGCAGGGCAAAGAGACGCACTGTGCCTTTCAAGTCCCTGTTACTGGGTTTTGTAGCCTAATCTGGGAGACAGTTCAGGGTTAGACAGGGCTCTGAGGACGGTAATCCTTATGCCTGAGCTATCTTGACAAAACTCCTAAATTAAAGCTAGGTCTATGGCAAGTTTGTTTCATTTTAAGGGCAACAAATGTATCATTTGTCATCTGAAGAGAAGCTTTGAGTCTTAATGCAGCTATTGAGTAGGAATGGAGACATGGAGAGAGCTGTCACTGTGTTAGACATAACTATTTTCTTGTTTTGAGATGGGGGTCTTGCTATGTTGCTCAGGCTGGGATTGGTCACCTGAGCACAAGCCATCCATTTCTGTCTACCTCCTAAGTAGCAAGGACTATAAGCATGTACCTTTGTGCTTGGCTAGGTGAAGTGTTGAAGGAGCGCATGCAGTAGAGACAGGAGAAGACAGTTGGTGTCATGTTCTGTACCAGGCTCTTCCTTTGAGTAGGATAACCTCTTGGGTAGCTTGACACTCAGGTCTCCCCAGGCACACAGCTCCTTATCTTTACTGCTCACTCTAGGTCCAGATATAGTTCAAAATGAAGGAAGGAGGCAAGGAGGGTAACAAGGGCCGAGAAAAGCCATTGATGTACTAGAGCTTGCACTTCAACCCACAAAAGTTTACATGACACATAGTCTTATATTCTAGGTGCAACCCTGGTTTACTAGGTCTTTGTCATGTAAGGATTTTGCTGTTGTTTCTGGAAATCAAACCTAGGGCTCTGTATAGGTTAACTAAGTATATTACAGCTGAGCAATATCCTGCCCGTATGTCATCTGTTAGTCATCCACTGCTCAACTTTTTTTGCTTGTCAATAATATAGGCAACTCTTCTCATTTTTATGAGACATTGGCCACAGAAGATGTTCTGGTCTCCAGAAAAGTCATCCTTTGAAACTCATGGCTCCCAAAGGTAAATAAAACCAGAAACAAAACCACTGCCGTTGATAAATGATAGAGCAGAGAGAAAAGCAGCTGCGGAGACAACAAGCCCATGCTTTGGGAAAAAATACTGGCAATGATGTATAAGACAAAGAAGGAGGCTAGCTGGGCGAAAGTAGATCCGTGTTCTTTGCTATTTTAGCAACCCAGAGACAGAGAAGAAAGAGTGTACATGTCAAAGTAGAGTTATAAAAGAAAATTACTTATATGAGATTCTGTATAGGATGCACAAACCAAAGAATTGGAATTCTATTTGCAAAAGGCAAACATATAGCTCACACATGCTTTTAAACATATTTCCCTTTTAACCCTATATGCCCTAGCTCTGATGTACATACATACATACATACATACATACATACATGCATATGTGTACACATACCCATGCATGCATGTGCGTCTATAATATGCATACATCTAAGTATGCATATTGTGCTAGTCAGTTTTCTCTTGCTTTAACAAAAATCCTGACATAAACCAACTTTTAATCAAGAAGAGTTTATTTCTCTCACCGTTTCAGTTCATAGTTGCTCATGTTTGGGTCTGAGGAGAATGAGGCCATATCAGAATGGAGAACATGGTACAGCAAGCTTCTCACTTCATGTCTGTGAAGCAAAGAGCGAGGAGGAAGGAAATGGGTTGGATGGCCAACATCCCCTTAAGTATTTTCCCCATATTGGCTTAAGGTCTGCCATTTACCTTCATCGCCTAAAGGCAACAACACCTCCGCTGTGGAGCAAGCCTACACACGGGCCTGTGGGCCACAGCGAGCCAAGCCATAGCAGGCATTTATGTAGACGTTCCCCACTCGGGCTCTGTTCCTCAGCTCTGAGCTAGCCCAAGATAGCAGGTGCTTATGTAAGAGAAGTTCAGACAGAACAAACTTAAGGACACTCGGAACTTCTCCGTCTGTTTTGGTTTTGCTTCTACAGTTTCCTCCCTGGCAAGCTTCGCTCCCTGGGTAAGAGAACGCCTGCTTCGTCTCCTTTCAAACATGACTCAGTGGGTAAAAGTACTTGCTGTGCGAGCTTGGAGACTGGAGTTCAGTAAACACCAAATAAATTAGTGAGGATGGGTAATCACATCATGCTTACATTGAGAAAAGAAGACAAGAGAATCCCAGGAACATCAAGGGCTGACAAGCCTGGTGCACGCAGTGGCAAACAACAAAGCCTACGGCCTAGAGACATGGCGGGAAAGTACCTGTGTAAACACAGACACCCCCACGTAACATGCACACAAATAAAATGTTTAATGTAGAAAGCTAAATTACCTCAAATTAGCCCTTTATGATGGAGAGTGGACCATTCTATTGAATTCTGTGCAAAGGAATGAGAGGGAATTGACGGGCAATGTTTCTAAGCCCGAACTCTTAGCCTTTCTTACCTTCGCTCCGTGGCTACTGGTTGGATATTGGTTTTGAGTATCTAGTTGCTGGTATGAGATAAGAATCAGCCTGAGATTGAGGGTCTGCTTGCTGTTGTAGCTAATCATAACTTCTTTTGTATAATGTATCTTATTTCCTTGTTTTGTTCCTTGAATTTTCTTATGAACGACAGCCACAGCCAGATAAGATGAGCTTGGATAACTGGGGGGGGGGGGGGGGGGCAATTCTAGCAGCTACCCCATGCATCATTTTCTTACTTTTGAAACTGACCTATGTGCATGAAAGAGGCAGAGATAGTTTTAGTTTGGTCTTGTTTTCCTTTGTTTCCTAAGCTTTCATTTCCATCATGGCCTATTGGAGGTATCAAAATCCAGGTCTTCACAAGTGGGCCTGGGTACCTCTTCAGTTTATCTGAAACACCAGCGAAATACAACCCAAAGCAAAAGGATGTTAATCTCCCACTAGGGGCATATTCTTTTAAAAAAAATTGTTTGACAGTTTTATTCGTTTATGAATGATTTTCCCTAACTTCTTATTGCTTCTTCTCCTTCCCTTTCTCATCCCTGTCCATCTCCTAGTAGAGTCACCTCTCCCCTCTGCTCCTACCCATTCCTCCTCCCCTCTTCCCTCCTCCTCCCCATCTAGTGCCCTCCTACTTTCATCTCTTCTTTTCCTATGTCTTCCACTAAGTCTAATCAGTTTGTTTACTAGAGCAAGGACTGACTCATCCCTGGCCTCACCACAAGAGAAAATGACACCTCTCCAGAAACCTTTAACTGCCATTGTCCCTCAGGGAGAGGTGGGGCCTATGAGGGCCCTATCCAGTAACTTTCTTTGTCAATGTGATCTGAAAATTGAACCTAAACCTCCGACCCTGCCTCCTTTAAGAGCAAGATAAAAAGAACGAGCAGTGAGCTGGCATTTGTTGTTTGGCTGATCTTACAAACTGGGTACAGTCTGGGTGTTTCTGAGCCTCTCTAGTTTGACCAATGTGTTCCTCCAGCCTCAATGCTCAGTTTAAACCCTAACTAATTTCTTTATTTTTCAATAAATTGAAATACTTCTACTAAAGATGTGAGGCTAAGACCAGAGGACCATGAACTTGAGAACAGGCTATGTAGTGAATTTAAGGTCAGCTAAGTTATCCAGTGAATGTAAGCTAGTGGGATGCAAAGCCAGACTCTTTCAAACCTGTCCTTGGCTCCCCAGGCAAGGAATTATGCAGTGTTTTGAGTTGGAGGAGCATGACAGCATGGTGTTCTAGAAGGGGCTGCAGTGGATTTGAATACCCCTTTAAGAGACAGAAAGCATGGCTAAATTTATTATGTGAAGTCAAGACCAGTTCTTGTCTAAAACTTAGTATTTCATCAAGGTTTCCAGTAATGGGCTATGTCAGGTAACATAGCAGAAAAAGACACACTGGGCAAATGACAGTGAAATTTAGAGGAAAAAGTTCAAAATCACACCACATACAAAGAAGAACAAGAAACTCATTTCTGTTAGAGCATCCCGTTTATGCAGAACTGAAGAGATGGGTGGGGTCTAGACCCAATAGAAGTAAGCTAAGCTTTCCCAGACCCTGACGTCTATTTGGAGACTAAGTCTTCACATAGCACAACTTCATGATAAACATGGATTTGTTTATAGTCCCTCTATGGTTGACACTATTCATCATTTGAACAGTGTGTGTCTAAGGATTTCCACAGTCCCTTTGAAGCTTTCTTAGCTATGATTTCATGTGTGGTGAGTCAGAGGGAGCAGGCAGGATCAGGAAGTGCTGAACAATAGGACTGGGAAGAACCATTCTCACAGGTTGAAGGCAGCTGATAAGGTCACAGGGTGGGGACTCCCTCATCTTCCTACCCTCCCCAGGCAGAGCGTGATTCTGGACTAGCCCTTCCCTTGTATACAAGGGCAGCAGAGTTGGAAAGTCTGAGACACAGGGACACCCTCTGCCCTTCATTTGAGCTTCTAAATATGCACCTGTCTAAATGTGTGCAAGATATTCAACACACATGCACACATGCACACACACACACACACACACACACACACACACACACACACACACACTGTTGACAACTCCACCAACTTCCTCAGAGTCCTCATTAGAAGAATGAGAAGAAGACATATTCTTTGCCATTAGGATTCTAACAAGTTACCACAGGGGTGTGTGTGTGTGTGTGTGTGTGTGTGTGTGTGCACTCTTTAGAAATGTATAATAATGAGCCTGGAAGAGTAAAGCTGGAAGGAAGCTTGAGTTTCATCTAATGCCTTATTTTTAATCATGACAAAACTAAGACCCAGAAATAAGATTTTGCCAAATCTTTAAGCTCTTAGATTTTAATTTAAGCAAGGCTCTGTTCACTAAATTGTACCTATCTCTGGCAGATACAGAGCTTTTGTCTCTAAACATATTATTGATTCTTAGAGACCACTACAATAGTTGTCAGTTAAGTTTCCCCACTAGACCAGATGTACATGAAGGTGAAATTCTTGCTCTTCTGGATGGTTCAAGGTACAGTGTATTTCTTTCAATTTTCCCATCAGGGGGAAGGGCTGTGTATCTCAGTGGCACAGTGCTTGCATAGAGTAGGAGTAAATTCCAAGATTCAATCCCTACCACCAAATACACACACACACACACACACACACACACACACACACACACACACACACACCACTCTTCATCTTGTTAAGTGATATTTAAACATTCTAACCAAGTCAGCTACTAAGTTTCTTTTATGATTTAGCACTTCCATTGGAGACACTAGAGATTTTTCTTAGAGCCTGTAACTGATGGAAGAAACAGAAGAAACAGTACAATTAAATTTAAATGCAATCCTTTGGAATTTTCTGGAATATGATATCAGATGGATTGTTCAGATAGAAATTTTGTCTATGTCTGTTTTTCTGGGCTTTCTCATGGCTCATCAATTTACAAGAAACATTTGGCTGATCAGGGAAGGCTACATATGGGTTTGTTTCAATGCTCCTGGGGGTGAACATAGATGAAAATAGTGTTTTGACAAACTTGGCCCTTTGGTCATCTATAGATTGAATTATCATATACCTGATACCAGTCTAAGGACTCCATGTCAGTGGGACCTAACAATGAAGGATGCACCTCAACTTGGAGCCCCCTCAAACAAGATTGAATGGGTTTTGAAAAATATATTAAACCAAATGCAGTGCAAAATCAGCTTAATACAGTGCTTTTTGCAATAAAAATAACAGAAAGCCAACTTTAAGAGATTCTTACCTGAGTGCAAGAACAGAAAGACAGCCAGAGATGAGAGTCTGGGACAGAGAGTATTTGAGTGTAAGCCTAAGCCCAATGTGGGAGTCAGCTTCCAGGCAGGGCCAGCAGCAGATAATCAAACCATGTCCTATGCTAAGGCTCCCTGGTACCACCCAGTTACGTCTGTGTGCTATTAATAACAGGTTCAGCTGCAGACTGCCATCCATCTTGAAGGACAAGATCAGGATGGCTCAGGAAATGGCTGTGGAGCTGTTTACTTTCTCATGACCTTTCCTCCCCAGTCACCCAGCAGGTGCTGTCAGGAGAGCTGGCTCAGAGGGGAAGAGCTCTGAACAACAACAGTTAGAGACGATTTTCTCAGTTGATAACGGTAGATCATAATTCTATGGACGGCTGCAGAACAAATACTTTCAAGCTTGGGAAACAATGGGAGTTACCTGTAGATCAGGACCTTTGTCCCATCTCTGTACTAAAGAACATGTAAGCCTAAAACACCTGCCATGTCTTCCAGATTCCTGGGCTCCACTTGTGCCCACTTGACTGAGTAGAAAAAAAAATTGAACCAGATACTTCCGTCAACAAGCTTTGTAAATGCACCTTTATAGAATGATTTTAGAAGGTGCTTTCTGTTTGTAGAGGCGAGCAGAGCAGCACACAAGGAGCCTCTTTGGAGATTAAAAGTTAAGACCACTGGCAGGGCAACATGGGGCTGGTTGAGTTCTGTTTACAAACTCAGTTGTGCAACTTCGCTGTTTTAGTTAATTAGATTCAGAACAGTTCCCTTCTGGTGAGTCCTAAAACTTCTTAACTCATTTCTGTCAGCCATATCACTTTTTCAGGGAATAAACCAAGTCTTGAAAAAAAACAAGGCTTGTGGAAAAAAAACCACAAACAAACAAACAAAAAAAAAAACAACAAAAAACCGAACGTTTGATAAGAGGGTGACGTCATCGGAGCCCACCTGTGGTTCACAGAATGGTTGGCACTTTACTCAGGGATAAGGTCACAGTTATTCGTTGTTGTTGCTATTGGAAACAGCTGGCATGATAGTAGCAGCTACTATTCATGAACTATAATATCAGCTACTATTCATACCCAGCACGGGGTGCTTTGAATATTCTCATTAAAGTCTCATAACAAATCTACAACTGAGGGAAGATTTTATCCCCATTTTAGTTTTGAGGAAAAAAGCTTAATGAAGATGCATACTTTGAGAGGATGGTGGGATAGGTTCAGGGTGGAGGCAGGAGATTAATTCCAGTACAAACTCTCCACATTCTCTTCTTGGTCTGTAATAGTCCCAAAAGCAACGATCCTTGGGAAGTAATAACCTCCACCCTCCAGCAGCTGAGTGTGGATGCTTCAAATCCTTCTCTGAAACTTATAAAAAAAACAGAGAGGATCCCTGGGAGATAGAGTGTTAGCATTATCTGATCCAGAGGAGGGGAACAGGCTAAGAGAGCTGGAGAACAAGAGTATGCCTGGATTCTGGTCTCCACAGAAACTGCCTGACTTTCTAATTCTGCTCAAGGCCATCTTAGCAGATGGTACTTAAAATTCATTTATTCATTTTCCTAATGCCTAAATACAACGGGCCAAACAAGGCCACCGTGATGTGTTTAAGGTTATACCGCTTCTGTTTATTTATTAATCATTAGTCCTTTATATTTGAAAATGCCTGTTTGCAGAATACTTAGTGAGGGAAATAAATCTCAGGAGGATGGCAGGGATGTAACAAATCTGAATTTTAATATCTTCATCTCAGAATTTGGCACTGCAGATGTTCCAGGTGTAAAGCTGGCAGTGGTAACTGAAATGGTTTCAGGTATTGTACAAACAGACCTTCACTAACCTACTATTTTAGTTCTTCTTTTACTTCATAACCAGGGTAAAAAAAAAATGGAAACTATTGTTTTCTTTTAAAGTAATTTTATTAAGTTAAAATGCTAACTTCGGCAGTAGTGAAAGTATGATTAGTTTGAAATGACTGCTAAGCCACAGGGGGCGATGGGCATCTCATTCACAGAAGTGCTTGGGATGGTCTCCTGAGTCAAGGGAGGTTTACTCTGACCAACACACAGAATTACTTTCTGAATCCTTAAAATCATCACCAGTGAGGTTCTTTTCTAAAGAGTACCAAGCCTTGCTTTGAATACCTGGGTAAATAATAAAAATTGTATAATGTGAAAGCAAGTGAAATAAATCAGTGACTGGCCCTAGGTTTGCTTTTATTTACTTTGTTTATATAAGTATAAGTTGAGAGATCACACACACACACACACACACACACACACACACACACACACACACACGGTATTAACAGGAATTAAAATGTTTTAATGTCCATTATTCACCAAATTCTAATTCCTTATGAACTCATCCTCAAAGAGCCTGGAACTGTGGGTGTTCTTAGATTTTCTGTCTTCTGGTGTGAACTGTATAATTGTATGATCGTCCTGTGCCTTATTTTCCTCAGCTCTATAATGCTGTCTTTAAAAGTCACAGATTTTAAGAGGCAATTGAATAAGTTGACATTAATATGTAAGTTCAGTGTATTGTCTCTTGATTTTCCCCCCTAAAGGTTAAAGACATTAC
Source organism: Arvicanthis niloticus (assembly GCF_011762505.2). Lineage (NCBI taxonomy): Eukaryota > Metazoa > Chordata > Mammalia > Rodentia > Muridae > Arvicanthis > Arvicanthis niloticus. Next base: position 43,420,522 of record NC_047676.1, on the reverse strand, counting down.
TTAGTGATTAAGAACACTTTTTGCTCTTCCAAAGGGAGCTCTGTGTCCCAGTATCCATATACTATAGTTCCAGGGGATATGATCCTCTCTTCTGGCTTTTCCAGGTACCTGCATATACATGAAGCACATAAACTTACATAGGCACACACATACACATGTAAGTTTTTAAGATGTGGGAGTGACCTACAAATATCTGGTTGAATTTAAGGTCTACTCCATGAGATGGAACCCATATCTGACACTGATCGGGTGGGTGAGAACTTGAGACAAGATAGGTCAGGGACCTAGGGAAAACCCAAATACTATTGTTCTGCTAAAGGAGTGTAGCATTAAAATGACTCCTAGTGGCAGTCTGCTCTACTCATAGATTCATGTCTTGTTCACCATCAAAGAAGCTTCCTTCTGCAGTGAGTGAGAACAAAACAGAGACCACAATGGACAAAGGGCAGAGTGAGAGACCTTCAAACATTCAATCCTAAATGAGGGGTCTTTATTAAATCCATTGACCCAGAGTCAGGGAGCCCTGCAGACAGAGGAGACATCAAAAAGGAGGCAGAAAGATTGTAAGAGCCAGAGGGGACAGAGGAGGACATCAAAGACACAATGCCTTCCAAGGACTCCAGGACTGACAAGAAGATGAACTCACAGAGACTTCAGCAGCACGTTCTGGGGCCACACAAGTCTGAGCCAGATGGAGTCCCAGTGCTGTTAAGGGAAGTGGACACAAGTCCCCACCCCGAACTCACAACTGATAACCACTTGCAAAGGAAAAAATAGTTTTCTCCAACAGTGTCTCACTAGGTATATAAAGGACACTTTAGAATAACTTATTCCCAGTAGTAAATGGCCAACACAAAAGGAACTCTTTGGAATTTTGGAGGGTTCTTGTCTCATAATGTCTTGTCTGAGAATAATTTTTTTTTAATTAATATTTTCTTTCAGGTCTTTTTCATATGTCTATTACGTTTTCCAGTTTGCTATTTTTATTGAATTTCCATGTCTCTGAGTCTATATTTGGTTTTTTTTTGTGATTGTTTTTCTTTGATTTTTCTGGTAGTTTGCTTCATCCTATTCCAGTTTGTCTTTGTTTTTATTTTATCTTATTTTATTATTATTTTATTATTTATTTATTATTATTTTCTCATTATGTTATTATTTCTATAAGAAAACCTTGGATCTGCAAATATGAGTGACTTATAGAGCTAATTTTTCAGATTGCCATATTAGTCAATAAAAAGATAAACCTGTTCAGTAGCACCTTACAGCAGTTTGCACACCAAGGCTGTCACAGCCCGTTCATTGTGTGGCCTCTTACTGAAGCATTTACTTAGTTCTCAGGAAGACTGAAGACAGTTTCTTTGCTGTTGAACACAAGACTTGCTTCAGTTTTAGCAGTTCCAACCTATAAGCACTTACAAAAACAAATATCTGTTCTTCTTTCTTAGGTATCAAGCTCCCATGAGGTAGATAAGATGCCCAACTTACTCGTCCATGTCTAGTGATCATTACACTGTTTTGTCTATCATAATTACCCAAGAATAATCCCTTTGTTGAAAAGAAAATTATCTTTATGCCCCCAACTTTTCACATATAAACGTCAATATAAATCTATAACATCAGTATCAATAATGGTTAAATCATATTTTAAATAAAGTTCTGCTTTTGGTTTGGTGAGCTAGTTCTTGATGTCAACACTTAAATTCTTTGAATATAGGCCCTCTGTTTCTTTTATCTCTATCCCATCAGTAAAGTTTATTCTTTGTGTAAATGAAAAGATTCAGTGACCATCACTTCATTTTAACACATTTTAACTTTGCAGAGTGTAGTATATGTAAAGGCCTGCATTATTATGCTCCTTGATGTTGAAAAAAAAATAGGTTAAAAAGTATAGACAGAAAAGGGAGAACACTAAAGACCACCAAAAGGAACTGAAATGCAAAAGGAAAGTCACATTCATACGACTTTAAATTTGCTTGATGACAGAGTGTGTTTAATTTTGACCTATTCTTTACCTACCTTTTATAAAATTCTTAATTTTCCTGAAAAAAGATAATTGAGCTATTACCTGTATAGTTTAGGTAAAAGATATTATAAGAACTTGTGAGATGGATCTGTGAGAGGATCAACATGACAATACTGATCTCTACACACATGTGCTGTGAGTTTTATAACTGTACACATGATGCACACACATATGCATGCACAAACACACACACACACACACACACTCACACACTCACACACATTCAAGGAGGGCAGAGTCAAACCTGATCTGCAAGGTTATGCAAATAATAAGGAATTCCCTTTCTTTCTTTTTTTCTTTCTTTCTTTCTTTCTTTCTTTCTTTCTTTCTTTCTTTCTTTCCTTCCTTCCTTTCCTTCTTTCCTTTTCTCTTTCTCTTTCTCTTTCTCTTTCTCTCTCTCTCTTTCTCTTTCTTTCTTTCTTTCTTTCTTTCTTTCTTTCTTTCTTTCTTTCTTTCTTTCTTTCTTTCTCTTTCTAGCTTTCTATATTATTCATAATTTCCAGTTCATAGAATTGGCCAATAGCAACCAAGTGGTTAACAAGATAGCTCAAGTGAATAGAAGGTTCCTTTGAGTTTATGGCAAATCATAGCAGAAGACGATGCCAAAGGGCTAGGCATCCTCAAGGCTGTGGTCTCTGAAAGGTGTTGGCTCTTTCTGTGTGAGGGCTGCATGGGGGGATTCAGTTTCCTTACTGGTTTGACATCACTGTAAAGTTTGCATATGTCAACTGAAACTGATAACGAGGACATTGTGACCCAGCAACAAATATGGGGAAGTTTGAGGACACGCCTACCAGTTGGGTGTTTGGGAGAGGCTGAAGATCCTGCTTCACTCGAGAGACAAGCCTATTTTCAACTACTTAAAATGCAAGTTACATCTGCACTGCACTGGCCAAAGAGCAAATAGTAGAGTGTCATGAGACAGGACTGTTGTCCTAGAAATGCTTCCTTTTAGAAAACTTGCAAGCCTAGAGCAGCAAGCTCCTACATCTGAACGTGTGGGATATATACTTATCCACAACTTGATCATTTCCCCAGATGACATTACTGTAAAGTTTGCATGTGTCAGCTGAGACTGAACGAGGACATTGTGACACAGCAATGAAAACAAATATGGGGAAGTTTGAGGACACACCCACCAGCTGAGGGGTTGGAAAAGGGAGGCTGAAGATCCTGCTTCCCTTGAGAGACAAGCATGTGCTACCCTGTTCTCAAATATTTCAGTTATTTATGGTCGTGTGGCTATGCATACGGAGGAAAACAGAAAAAAAAAAATTGTTATCACAGGAAATGTCCCTTCCGTTCCCATTGTATCTGAAGATGAGCCATTTGTACAACTTGGATGTAGATACTTCCTTACATGAACCTTGAGCAACACAAGAAATTTAGGCAGGTTTCCATGCTATGACAACAGATTTGCTTGGAGACCACACAGCCCAGTGGAGAAAGCAGAAAGTAAGTTTTATTTCATTTTCGTTTTAATCCTTTGGTGCTGGACGTAGAACCCATGGCCTCCTTGCATGTTAGGTGCCATCTGTTGAGTGGCTCAGCAGGTAGAGGCTCTTGCCACCAAGCCTCAGTTCAATTCCTGGGACCTACATGGTAGAAGGAGAGAATCAACTCCTGAAAGCTGGCCAGTGGTACTCCCAAAACACAATTAAATAAGTTAATTAATAAACACTTTAAGAGGAGATGAATGAAAGCTTCTTCTCCATTAGAATATTCAACTGGAGACTTGCAATGACTGCTCTGGCATTAGGTGGGACCCTAGTCTCAGTGAACTCTTCATCTTCATAGCAACTGTGAAGATTCTGATTTTCTTTAGTCTAAGTTCATGGGGACTATATAGCAAAACAATCAAACTGGATCAGAAATGCAAGGAGCAGAAATCTCTTGTATTTTTATTAGTGTGCAGAGTCATAGGCTTTAAGGTATAGTGTTCATACATAATCTGTTTTTATTGGTCTCCTCCCTCACCACTCTGCTCCCACTTACAGCTATCCTCTTCTTCTTTCTTATCACATGTAATCTATTGCTACCTTCTTTAAGTCTCTACTCCCTTCTGTTGTTCCTTTCTGATTTATACCCATACTCACCCTCTTACATACTTACATCCATATAAAAATATAAATGAGAATCTGTATATGGCAGAGGGCATGCAGTATCTGTCTTCCTGAGGATCCATTGCCTCACTTAGCAGAGGGGTGTCTAGATCCAAGCATTTTCCTCCCAATTTCATTTCTCTTTATGGCTGACTGACTGACATTCTGATGTGTTGCTGAACCACATGTTCATTATGCCTTCATCTAACAGCAGAAATTTCAGTTCTGGCAGCTGGCATCTGAACTCAGAGTACTAGCGTGTACAACGAAGGTCTGGTTTCCAGTTCAGATCTGCCTTTCTTCTTCCTGTGCCCTAAGGAACTGAGAAGGATGAGGAGATGCTATGGGAAAAGCACTCATCTCATTCAACTTGCCTCTGTTCTCATGACCGAATTATCCCTCAAATGCCCCCAAAAGACCATCACAATGGAGATTAGGTTCAACTTGGGCTTTGGATCAGGCGAGGGCAGGAAATAGACTGAAAGTCCCTCTGGTTGTTGAAATTTTGATTGCTCTGAAAATCTAAGTACTAGGTTTCTGTGATGTCACAGGGTAAGGAAGAGTTAAGGTCCCCCCTCAGTCAGCTGTTTTTGCATGTAGCAGTTGAAATGTGCCCATTTGAATATATTAGCAACATTGTGGTTCATTCATAAAATCCAACAGAACAAAGAATTGCTCACATTTGTCTCAATATAGGAAAGTGAGCCTCTTGCACATAACTCTAGGCAACAGAGGATCATTTATTAAATATTTATTGAGGAATGTTTGTTATGTATGAGAAAGCATTGCAGACACTGTAGATAGACTAGGAGTTTGTATTATAATGCAGAAACTAGAAACTACAACCAAACTATAGAATATACAGTGATCAAGACAAAATAAATACATAAAGAAGTTAAAAACAGCACAAATCAAAGGCTGCATTTAAAAACAGGAGTCTATGAAGGATCTTTCTGGGGAGGAGACTTCAAGCCAACAGGATCAACTCATGGAAAGTTGAGAGTGTGGCAGGTCTCTGCTGATTCTTCCCAGAAGACCACTCAACAAGGACAAAAATCCCAGAGCCCAGCACCTCTGGCCGTAGGGAAGTCTTCATTTTGAGTGTGAAGAGAATCTACTGGAGGATTTTGAGCAATTGAAAATAATTGAGCTAAGAGATAAACAAAAGTGAATTTACATCACAGTTTGGGAACACAGTCTTTTCCTATCACTTCCCACTCAGGGCTGAGTGGGGCTTGAGGAGTTTGAGATCCGTACAAAATCTGAGCATGCTCTGGGAAACCTAGATCTTTAGTTCTGTCTGTTAGAGAAAGCCCTCATGTCAGACCAGTAGGCAGGGGTCTAGAGCAGAGCCAGGTTTGTATTTACTCATGGAGGTAGCTGAGATTAAGTCAAGACCCTAGAGTTCTCCAGCAAATTACTCTGGAAATCATGAGAAAGGAGTCTGTGTGTTGTGGTAAAAGATTGCCAGGCTCTGGAGTTTCCTTGATTCTGGGGTGTGAAGCAATCTTCTAACCAGCTGAGATTCTGTCTATGATGAAAATATCTTCAAAAATACACATTGGCATAATCTGGCAGAAGGTCAAGTATCGGAACATTCATATCTCAGCCTTAGTATTTATTTGAGTTTGTGGTGAAATCAGACAATACTGGAAAAGGGTTATTTAACCTGAAGATTTAAAATGCTATAAAATGCTGATCATATTAAGAACACTAATTTTTATACTCTTCAATACAAATATGGATGCCAAGTTAATATTTATGGAACAGTCTAATTTACTCCTGGAAAAGAGTAAGCAAGGTATCCCTAGATTTCAATGTGACCCATGTAAATGGCTCCAGTAGACTCCATGAGGTTGCCTTTCAAATGCCTAGATAGGTAATAAACTGCTTCTGTAGGTCTACTACTAATTTTCCTCATTATAATTTTGCATAGATATCCCTGAAACAATATTATAATAAAATACATCAGGACAAATAAAGTAGAAAGTTGGAAAGTTGACTTTTGTGCTTGATTTTTTTTTGTGTGTGTGTGTGTGGTGTGTATACATATGGCAGTTTCATAAGCTTAAAGAGCAACTTTCAAGCCCAATCATCCCCTTCTTCCTCTACTCCTTTTCAACAAGTCTCTGTCTTACTTCTAGGTCTGTTTTGTTTTGTTTTTTTCTGTGTGAGACTCACTGCTTGTCGGATGATAGGTCTGTGATATTTTGTAGACCAAGGGCAACTCATGTGTGGCTACACCACTAACAAAACAATACCTCTTCCAAACAATTGGTTCTTCTGTACCTCTTAAAGCCACTGATATGCTGATGCATGAAAATGACTTTCATCCAGGAAGAGTGATCATTTTGTCTTATATATTTTTTTCTAATGAACATACATAAGCATCCTCATCACTACCCTTTAGGGTCACAGAGATGCCACCCCAAATTCCAGGGGGCATGCTTCTGTGTGCAGGAAGACATATCCAGGGGATGAGATCTCCCAGAGGAAGTAACTGTTTCTCAAGGCCTCATGAGAGGAGTTTGGAATTGTAGCTCAGCGGTAGAGTGCTGGCCCAACACATAAAACAACCTGGAGTCTATCATCATTACTAAAATACCTTCAAATCCGCGGAGAATTTCTGAGATAGTTACTGTTCAGCTTTGCTCTGGAGAACTTACTTGCCCTTAGCGCTCAGCCAAGCTGCATGCTCTCTTACACCAATGCACCTTCACACAGGCAGCTCTCTGCCTCCACACCACTCTACACACATACACTCTTACACACATCAAGTTTTAAGTAGCAGCTTTTGGGAACATCATGAATTGTCTAAATCCTAAGGGGTCATGGATAATCCAATGTTTCCTAATCTCTACGGTCACTTGAAGGTGCGTGATTTAACTAGTCCAAAGGCATCCCAGGGACATTTTATTGACAGCAATGCAGTCCGGTTGCTCATTCATGCCTGTGTCATTGAGACGATCTAGATGTGAAAGAAAAAAGTAACAGATTTTATTTTTCTTCACCACTTTCTAATGAAGAAAAAAAATTTGCTATAAAAATTAAGAAAATAGTGCCTCAATGGGAAAGAGTAGATATCGCTCTTGCAGAGGAACTGAGTGCTGCTGATAGCCCCCCTTATAAGGTATCTTATAAAGCCTAGAACTCCATGCACAGTATTATCTGATACCACTGACCTCCTCTGACATCTACACTCATGTACACACACCCACAGACACATGTGAATACACAATTAAAAACAATAAAATAAATGTTAGAAAAGAAAAACAATTCCTATCTGTACACAGCTATATTTTGGTATGCATTAGCTATATTTTGGTATGCATAATCCCTTAAATCTTTAAAATGTTACCTATGTATATTATATATACCACATTATCCTTTAAAAATGTTTCTATGTTTCATTCATATTATGAATATGAATATTATGTCATATTATGACATGTAAACATAATTAAAACTTTTAGTTTTAGCGGCGTCAGAGTATTGGTTATGCTATGAAATGTTTTTAACAAATTGATGCTACATTCCATTGTTTCATGTCAGTCAAAACAGATAAGCAACAAGGATTTAAACAGTTATAATTATCCTTGGTAGAAATACATCACAAGTTATTTAGAAATTCTCTTGTCATTTAGTCTGCTGTGTTTAGTTGTATTGCTACAATAATACTTGGGATGAATATACTGAGGTATCCACTCTTTTCTCTTGTGTAAGTATTTCCTTAGGACATATTATTAGAACTAAGAGTACCTGGTTAAAATAAGCTGCCTTAAGTGATTTTGACACATGTAACACAGAGTCCTCCAGGGAGGATGTACGGATTTATCCATCAATAGTGAATGCATGTGGGAGGCTTCTCTTTCCATTCAGCTCTCATCATGCATTTCTTTTAGTTCTTGACAATGTAACCTCAATGGAGCCAGGGTACATTTGGAGGGGGAAGTCTCAGAATTTGGGATTATTTCATGGCTCTTCATGAATCATAAATGTGGAGCTTTCTTGCTACCAGGGCTTCTGTGGGCAGCAGGAAGTGTTCGGGGCGTGTGCAGCATGCTAATGCCACGTAGCCAATGTCTGCAGCTTGACAAAGGCATAACCAGTGTTTGATGTGGATCCAGAAGGAAATGCAGGGAGCCCATGGCATTTCTGAAATCCAGAAGGAGACAATAATCCCCTAGCTGAAAAATAGATCTCAATGATGAAGTGCTGCCCAGGGAACAGACAGATATTACCCAAGGGCTGCCACATCTCTTCCAGAGTAAAGGCTCATACAAGCAGAGACTGGATTCTTTATGCTGCGAGTGTTTCTCATCAATGATCTAAGAAAAAAAATCATGCAAATTCAAAAGGCTGATTATGAAAAGAAGTTGAAACATTGCACCATTTGCAGGCATGCATTTCTGATGTAGTGAAAGAAGTAAGGCATCGTTAGCAGCAGGAAGCATTCAGTTGAAAATTTTCATCCTTTGTTGATAATCCTGATTAATAAACATTCTGTAATCAAGTCTCAGTACCGGGCTAATTATCTTAATATCCCAGTTCTGCTGAGGCAAGCATCATCATTTTAAGTAATCTATAATACCACATATCAATTAAAAACTGGCTGGTCAAATGAGATTGCTTCTTTAGTCTGTCTCTTCTTTCCAGAATTATATTTATATAACAGTGCATCTTAATTATTTGGGCTAGATAGAATGACCTGTTTTAATTGAGTCATATTCTGTTGAAAATCAATGGAAGATATGCAGATAGAGAGATCATACATGCAAGATTTCAGGTGTGATGCAATTGCCCCTTTCTTCTGCAGGGTGGAAACCACAAACTCAAGTATTCTTGTCAACCCAGTATACATGTAGAAGCTGTTTAGAATTTGCCTAGTTAATTTGATTAATGCCAATTGTATACAAATTCTCCTCTTCTCCCTCTCCCTCTCTTTCCCTCCCTCCCCCCTTTGTGTGTGTGTGTGTGTGTGTGTGTGCATGTGTGTGTATGTGTGTGTGCATGTGTGTGTGTGTATAATAATTCAGAATTATATAAGCAGGCCATTCATTGTTTCTACATTTGAAAATTAACATGTGGCATGGGGAGGGGGGATCTACCACTTATCTCCCAATTAGATGTATCAGTTTCAAAGCCTTTTCTGAGATGGACTTGCCCAGCCTTGCCTGGTTGCCACTCATCTGCCAATATCTGGTTCCTCTTGTTTGTTTCTATAATGCTTGTTCTTTTTATTTCTTCTTGCTGCCAGGGTTTACTACCATAATCCTGAAGGTAATATTCCTTCCATTTCTTGAGCCTTTCTATATTATTTCAGCAGGTTCTTGGCTCAATTTTCCAGGACCCATGATGGGACCAAACTGTACGTCACTGTGTGGAAATGCACAGCCATAAATTCTTCTCTCTCTGGGTTGGAATGACAGATTTATTCTTGGTAATGGTTGTCATCTCTGTGTTCTTCCCTATTATTATTGGAATATTAAGCCAAGTGAAAAGAGCTGTGGTTGGCTTGTGGAATCATAATGAGATGCAAATCGGCATCAGCTAAGACATTGCAGTAGGAGTTTCGCTATCTAAAAGAAATGATTTGTTTTCTGCCAGTCATGTTTTACCCTCTGTGGCTATCAAATATCTTACCTCAGTCAAGGCTTTGCATCTGTAGATATCAAATATCTTAGCTCAGCTTCCTTCTCAATGGAAATAACTTGCTGAAAGAAACAAAACAGATCAAAACTTGATATTCCTTCATGCAAACCTGAAGGAGACAGAAGTGGTTTCTGCTATCTTCACGTGAAGTTCATTCAAATGGACTTCTGGCAATGACAGGATGCTTATCATTCACTCTCAAAAAAAAAATTGAACTAAGATGAAATATTTGCCTTTCTCAAGTGTCTGAAAATCTAACCCCTGTAATTAGGTGATACCTGAGAATGGTGGATGATGAATCTAGACACAGTAGCAAATGTATTGTTTTACATATTTAAATAAATTAAACCTTTTCATTTTTCTTAATATAATTTCAGGAAAGACAGGGGGATGAGTGTGGCTGAAAGGGCAGAAGAAAAGACAGTTTGACTCCTGTGTATCCTGTACCGCATTTCTAAGAATTTGAAGGTACAAAGTCTGGCCAAGGGCTTTGGATAGAATGTGTTTCTGCTTAATGTTTACCTAGGTGAATTGAAAGAGAACTAGTTACTGTCACAATTGAAAGCACAGACCCCACGGCCACACTGGCCAGATTTGAATCTGAGTCAGTCATCTGTCAGCCTAGAGATCCAGTTATTGATCCTCTACATGACCCAGTGTGTTACAGTATTCAAATGTGATGTCCAGGAGACAGACTTCCTCTGGCATGTTGTGAGTGGATTTATATATGCATTTGGGATGCTTAGAACAAGGCCTGGCATAAATTTAATGCTCCTTTGTTCCTATTATTTTTAAATGGGGCCTAGGTCTGTTGCCCAGGGTCGTCTTTAGCTCATGTGTTTAAGGGGTCCATTAGTCTCCGTGTCCTGAGTCCCTGGGACTTCAAGTGTGGGTCACCCCTCTCAGCATAGGCTGAACTCTTGGTAGTGATGTCATCACTACTAGATTTGTTGCGAAGAAGGCCAAATCCAATTTTAGTCTTTGAAGACCCGAGACAGAAGAAAAATAATTTTCTCTAAATTGTTTATCAATAATAGAATTTTACTTGCACATTTCCTAATTATAGAATGGCAGGGAGAAAAGATTTTCAAAGTCTTGTTTAAGTCAGGCTTGGTAATTTTGGCCCTGGAAAGGCTAAAGAGAGGGGATAGGAGTTTAAGGCTAGCCTGAACTGTATTCCAAAACCCTGTCTCAAAAACAACAAAAAAGTGATACTTATTTGTTATTTATAGATTAAATAATGGTATGTTTTACTTGACATAGAAAAAATTGATTTTTAAAAATATAATGCTATAATTTTATTCCATGTATAGAGTTAGGTAACCCACAATCACAGTAAGAACACATGGCTGGCACTATCAGTTATTCTCCATATGCCATGTGCAACTACAGTCTCTGCTCTGTATTCAACTCCAGGTAGCACTGATCTGCTCCTGTCATGATAGGTTTGGGTCTTTGGAGACTATGATATGAATGAAATCACACACTGATTGTGCAATTGATCTTTTATGACCAGTTCCTTTCACCCAATGTAATGGCTTTAAGACCCATCCTTGGTTTTTCTGATATGAATAGCACGTGCTTCCAAGATAGAATTCACCAGCATTGTCCATTTACCTGTCCAAGGCACATTTGAAGAGTAAGATATTAAAGATATCTGTGTGAAAATAGGTGTTTATTTCTTTTGAGTAAGTAAAAGTTCCAGGGAGGGTGGACCACTTTTCATTTGTACCAGAAGTGAATGAGAGTCTACACATACTTAAACTTCATGTTTATGTTAATTTAATATTTTCTACTAGCTAATGTCGCTGAACAAATTTCAAGTTTCTATTTGCCATTATTAAAATCATTCTTTGGCAATTGTCTTTTTCAGTCCACTAATGGGTGTGTGTGTGTTTGTGTGTTTGTGTATTACTTGTTGAATTTGGAGATTCTTTACAGGTGGTTGGATGGATATGCAATAGTGAACATTTGTTGGATATGCACAATCTTTTGTCACAACATATTTTTTTTTTTTACTTTTTTCATTCTATGAACAGTATCTTTCACTACAAATGATTTCAATATCAATTAAGAAGCAGGGGAGGTAGTTTCAATTTCTCAAATTATTCTAATATTTTTATTTTTTCTTTTATGTATCATGACTTTTGTTCTGTATTTAAGAACTCTTTGTCTATTATATTCCTTGATAACCTTGATAAATGGTATTATTTTCACAACAACATCTTTGAACTATGAAGAGACTTGAGACAAACTTGCCTGCTGGGTGTTTTGTTTTGTTTTGTTTTGTTTTGTTTTGTTTTGTTTTGTTGGGGGAGGGGTCTGTGTTCTCATTTTCTCTTCAGGTAAAAGAATAAAAATTTCAATAGTCAGAGAAGAAAGCTAAGTTAGAACTTCAGCCACAATAATGATAGCTCAATAAAAAATTGAGAAGCCAAAGAGCTATTCAATTCATGGACATTTTAAAAGAGGAAACAATAAAAACACATAGATTGTTCATAGTATTTTTTCTTAACTTCATACAGAATGTATATTCATTGTACCTCTGGGATTGTTTTTTGTTTGCCTTTTCTATTTCAAGCAGTGCTTTTTGTCTAGAGTTACCAAAGGGATAACATTGTATTGAAATTTGGACTCAATAATACAATGATTTTTAAGTCTGATAAAGGCTTTTTCCTTTCCCAGGTCAGAAAACAAGTTTGTTTTTAACGGTTTCACCAAGACCATCAAAATAACCTTTTACAAAAACAACTGTTGGCCAAGGTAATTGGTCAGTACTTTACTGAGAGTTGAGAAATAAAGTGAAATTGCCCACGTGTTAGGAAACTAAAATTAAACACGACAAGAAGTCCAAATATTAGTGTTTTTTCCTGTTGAGCTAAATAAAACCTCTGCTGATTCTTCAACGTTTCCGACAACATAGTTGAACTAGAGCTAAACAGTGAACCACATTCCCCTCTTGTGGTGTTTAGCTTAGTTCCCAGCATCCTTTATTCTGCTGTAAAACAGAAATCTGTAATTTTATTTTAGTCTCTTGAAATGATTTCTACTGGCACATGAGTTTAAGAGCTAGTACCTGCTCCCTTGTGGAATGACAGGTATTACATTAACCAGAGAGGTCTAAGGACAATGGGAGAGATTGTTAGGTCCTGATGACAGAATCAAGTCCCAGCTTTGGGGAAGAGGGTGAGCATGGTCTGATATGGTCTGCAATATTTTTAGGCAGTTGAACATGTTTTTCTAGGTAGTTTTTGTCTATAGAAGATTTTGCAGGTTCAACTACTATCAAAGTTTCCATCCTACCATGAGATTTTTGTTTTATGGTTATGGATTCCCTGACAGAAGCTAAGTCTTGGGTTTGTATGGTTTTGTTCACAAAAGGAGTATTGCACAAAATTGCAAGCATAGGGGGCAAATGATGCAGAAAAAAGAAAAAGATTTTTACTAATCCCCCAGGCTTGCCATTTCCACATGGAATCTTTAGGGAAAGTATTTGATAAGAGAAATTTGCTTTGGCAGAAACAACTTTCATTCCAAAAGAGTCAATGTTCCAGGAAGATATTTTTATCACATGGTGATAAACTAACACACTTCCTTTCTCTTCGGGCGGAAGACATATCAATGGTCATCAGACTGAAACTATAGTTATATCACCTAAGGACTTTTTTTTGTCATTTACCTCTTCAGTGATTTAATTGGGTGGATGCTGGAGACATTAGATAGATAATGACATTCTTACCTTTTCTACCTGGAATACTTTGCGTGTCTCAAGTTTAAAGCTACAGAAATGTACCGACAGGCTACTGAGTAAGACACAGTGTCCTTGACAGAATCTCCATTTTCACAGAGGGTTCTGCTGTGAGTTAACTCCATAAACTTGAACTTCTTTCTATAATGTGAATTAGAAGTTTAGTCAAATGGATATGCTGCTATCTAATAGCAACAATTTGGAGCAAGCAAGCTAGCTAATCTATCCTTACTGTTTTATCTGTAAAGGGTTGTTAAGTAAGTTGCTTTTGGCATGTTTACTTAGTAAGACAGAGAAAGAGAATGTTTAGAGAACTCCATTTCTACTCCAACACAAGGTATTGTCATGATCATGTAAACTGAAGCTATGCTGAATGATAAAGTGACCCAGAACACATCTTTTCTGCACAGATATAGTCTATGATGGTGCAAGAGACATGGCTGATTTTTCGATAAACTCTTCTGGTTTTGTTAACTGGAGAATATGTGTTCTATCCACTGCAGAGACTGATTTTTGAGTTGACCCTGTCAGAGAAGGCTATATGCATCTTTCAGTGTATGTTAAATTTGGGCAGAACCTTCCCTGTGGACCCTGACCCAAAAGGAAATTCTGCATTGCTTTGGAAAGACTTATTTAGACTTCAGAGTTTTTGTTTTCCACTCAACATGGCAGGAAGTTTAGCAGAGTCAAAGGAGACCTCCCTCACTGTGCTCAGCCCTCAAGAACTAGGCATGGTTTAGCTCCTTTTGCTGGAGTCCCTAGCAGGAGGATCCAAGTGGACCTCCTCCATCGTCAGACACAAGGGTACTAAAAATGGAGATGATAGACTGGTTTCCGTCATCAGAGTTCGCTTTTCATATTCAGATTCAAACCACTCTTTTGGGGGGCCTATTTCAGTATACTGAGGAAAACAGCCAGCCCTAATTTCTACTGCTAAAACTTGAGCTTAAATATTTCCCCTTCAAAATATAATTTAATGTTCTTCATTATTGCCCTCCTAGTTCTCATACGCACCAGGCACCGAATTTGAGATGATTAAATAATTGAAGTTGGAAATGAGGCAAAAAGATTGCTTGTGGAGAACTCTTTAAAATTCTCATCAGGGTTCACAGTTGTACACGCTGAATAATTATGGCTTCCCTTTGTATAGCTCTGAGGTCTGTAGACTTTTCAAGGCAGTCTCTTCCAGAGTGTGCATTATTTAAAGGAGTTGTTAGGATGCTTGTGCTTGTACTTCCTTTTACCTTCAAACATCACTGACTAAGAAAAGAAATGTAAATAAACAGCAAGATATATTTGCTTATTTTCTGTCAGCAGCAGCACATACAGTTTTGATAGAAAATAACAAGGCTAAAAGTTTTATAACATTTGGAAGTTTTCTTCTGTTTGTTGATGTAGTAATCCCACCTAAAATTTGGCAGAATGCAAAGATAGCAATATCAAATGTGTATATATAGAATATCTTAATAATGACAGTTAGAAAAATTGGAGTGAAGGTTGGAAAGCGGGTTATCACTTAGGGGCTCTTGCTGTTCTTATAGAAGACAGGAGTTTGGTTCCCAACAACAATATGGAGTGGTTCACAAACACCGGTAGCTCCAGCCTCAGGGGATTTATCTTCTCCTCCTGGCTTCTAAGGTACCCACATACATGTGAGAACACACACACATACACACACACACACACCAACATACATGGGGGAGGAGAAAGACAGAAACACAGAGATAGACACACGTATACATAAATAAAAAAAATATTTCTTTTAAGAAAAAGAGAGATGGGTTGGGGAGAAGGAGGGACTAATGGATTCTGCTTGTGTGCCGAATTGATAAAATTAAGCAAGTTAAAGGTCCAGAGTGGTTAAATTCAGAAACATTAAATTTGAGTCTGAATCTTATCTTTTCCAGTTATTAACCACAGACAGATCAAAACAAATTCTCTAAACTTCAGACTTCATTATGAATTTACCTCCAGGTCTAAAGTAGGGAAACCATAAAAATCTATGATAAACTATGTATCATATATATGTGTGTATCATATATCATATATATGTATCATATATCATATATATGTATACATAAAATTCTTTTAAAATGTAAAGGGATGATAATATGAAGTAGTGTTATCATAGAAACTCAAGAGAATGTAATGAATCCTACTTAGACAGAACATATCTGTGTGAAGAAAACATAATAATTCATTCTACTCAAAATGTAAAATGTGACATTGGGTTTCACTTTTGATTCTAAGAATCCAGACAAAGAATGCAGGTTTTATAAAATTTAAACCATTTTCAAGTTTTGATAGCCAATGGCTGTAGGTTGTCATAAGATTCATTTGACTCCAAAACTTATGATCTTGTTGATCTTGGCCATGTCCTCCCATAAACAAGCAAAATAGCCTCTTTGGCCATCTTTCTGTAAATTATTCCTTTCACTGAAGATTGTTAATAAGATGGGTATGGTGGGGTTGTCATCTAGTTGCAATCTCTGCTCACATGTACAGATACATAAGAACATACAGATACATAAGAACAAATACATAAGAACATCACTGTATCAAGACATTCAGAAATATAGTGCCTCCGACTGGAAAATAGAAACCAGAGTAATCACATAGGATCGCATTGCCCGTGTCTTTGCTCTTGGAATCAGGAGCAGTGAGTAAATCCAGAAACTGAAAAACTGTCTGGAAAGCCCTTTGTACTAAGATGATTAGGGCTGACCATCTGTTTTGACACTGTCAAAACCAGTTGAACTGGTTTGCGCAAAGCCCTATCTACTTGTGGATATCTCTGCCCAGGCTTTTTATTTAACAGTGACATGTTTTATGGTTGCTCCCACTGACTGTTTGCTTTTTCCATAGAAACAAATTTCAGTGACTTTTCCTCTAAAGTAGGCAAATATCAGTTTGCTTGCTCAGTACTGTTCAGCAGAGGAACACCATTTGGCACAATTACATAGACACACGTTGGCCAGACATGTCAGAGGAAATACTTTATTGAAAAATGGACAGTTCCATAACACCATAGAAAAGTCAGCACTGGAATCTTTTTAGCCATTTCTCATAATTATTTTTCGTAATGTTCCAAGGATCTCGGCATGCAGTATCTCCCAAAGGACAGACTTGGAATTAGCTCTGCATTAAATTGAGGTTGTCAGCATCCTCTTGCTATTTGAATAAAGCTGGAAAACCTGTAGCAGAAACATGTATCTTATATAATAGGTGCAATGGATTTGTTTTTTAAATGGGATTATTTTTATGCACAAAGTAAAATTTTAGAATGCTTTAGAAAAATGGATACTGCATTTCTTTAAACTGCATTATATAATCTGTGGTGCAACGATTAAACATAATGAATTTCCATAGCACCTTTCCCAGCAAGCTCTAAATAGGCTGACAATATGAGCTCATTAATCTTTCCTCTGTCTGTTTACTACCAGAAGATCAGATGCTATTTTACTGATTTCACAGATCAGGACCCAGACCCAACCACTGGCTGTTCAAAGACGGACAGGTTTCCAGAGAAGAAGCTCCTGCCATCACATAAATGTGTTAATATAGAGTCACATATAATAGTCACAGGTAATCAAATTTAACAGATGCTTCCTAAAGCAAATGTGTTCTCATTGATAATCCAATGAATAAATAATTTATAATTAGCTTATTTTGTGCTACATTATGTAACAATTTTTCTTACCTTTCTGTCATTCCACATGAGATTATCAACTTATAATGAGTAAAGGGTTGGTTTGGCTCCTCGTCTTAGAAGCTGCAGCATGTGATGGAATGAACCAGTGGCTGTTAGGCCTCTGTGGTACTTCTCAAGGCAACCTAAAAAGACTCACACAGACTTTGGTGAAAAACCCAGAGTTCACAGAAAAACTAGTGACGACTTCTCATTTAATAATAGAATTTTAGTGCTACTGATCAGAGAGAGAGGCAATCTATTGGCTTGCGGGGGGGAATCAAGTTTCTTAATCTCATTGGAAGCAGGGAGTGAGTCTCATTACTCTAAACTCTGCTGCGTGGAGGAGATAGGAGACTAGACACTATATTGCTAGACCTAGTGTTAGTATAAGGGTCTCTGGTAAGAGATATTCTAAAGCATTAACTTACATGATTATATAGTTGAATGGGGGGGTTATGCAAAATAATTTTCAGCTAGATTAATATAATTTTTCCTAATATGAGTCTATTGTCCTGTGTCCCAGATCTGCTGGCTATCTTCTCTATGAGCCACAGAGTTTCTTGTTTAACACAATGCCACACTATAACTATGGCTGCAGCTGACTAACTTTGAGACTCACTCCTATTACTATTCTTATAATGGGCTTAGTCTTTGTTACAGCGCATACTCAGTGAACTTTTTTGATAGCAGTCTCTATGAAGCTTTGCCTTCAGTGTGTTTAGTATTATAACACACTCTGCTCTACTTGCTTTTCTTGATAATGACATTTTAATTTTTTTCTTGAACTCAAAAACTAAGAGTATCAATGCTTTGTGCCTTTGTGTCTGTGGTTCCCTCTCTCACCAGTTGCATTTACATTCTGCTCCCTGGGAGACAGGCATTGCGGTCTACCATGACACTTGCTGTGCAGTGTCATTAAACACCACTAAGCATCTTCTATTCAGGGAACATCTACTACACTGACAGTATAAAATAATCTGACTTTTGGTAACCTCTCTTGCCATATTCCACTGCAATAAATAGGCAGAATAACTGTTTATCCTAAGTAAATCATCAGATATTTTAATTAGCCTTGAACTGCACATAGCCTCTATTATGTATGCATAATTTAACCATGCAATTAATGGTTTGAGTTATCCTAATTTAGCATAAATTAATATTTTAACTAAGGGAAAGCTCTTATTTATGCCAATAGGCACAGCCTCGGCCGCATGTGCAATTACAAAAAAAGTCAAGAAAACGTGATGACAGGCATGTTAATGAGCTTGGTTCAATCACTCCGTGTTGTGTACCTACAGCAAATATCACATTTTGTTCTGTCAGTGTCGTGCAACACAATCGCTATGTGGCCATTTAAAACAATAAATAAATAAAAAATTGCCTTCAGACATGAGCCTGATGAAGTCAACAGGAAGCAAGATATAATAAAATCCTGTTATCAGCAGCATTATCAGTCACCCTAATTCATGAAGTTTTAGAACATAGAAACTTCAAGCTATATGGGTTCAGTTTTGCATTTACTCTACAGAACTCTGTCGGCCTCCTCTCTTGCTAAATAAGATGGAACTGTTAGCACACAGTAATCACACTGAAGCAGAATGCATATAGAAGAACAATTTGTTTACTTTTTTAAAAGGGGCACTAAGAGACTGAATTATAACACAATCCTGATACCTTTGTAAGCAATGTTAGATAAGATAGTGGCCGAAGCTTAAGAATAACTGAGGAAGAATTCCTTAAAGAGAAATAAGTCCAGTTTGAACCCAATAGCAAAGCAGACTGTCAGGCAGTGGAGAATGTTAGTATGAAAGAACAGAGCTGTGGGCTTTGCTGTGACGCGTTAATAACTGAGCCCTTGAGGACCTCGTGTAACCTTTCTGGGCCCCAGCTTTCTACTGAAAAGAAGGAATATATTTTAGGTAATGACTTCAAATTTTAAAACAATATTCTGTAGAGAAAGATAAAAAGGAAGTTGAAAGGTGTGACTTTCCTGAAGTCAGAATTATTGATTAACCATGGTAAACACATAGAGGACAGGATGCACACTTTTGGTGGGGTTTGGGTACTTTATTTAATAATATTGTGATGGTTTAGTTATACTAACCTAGCTCAGCTATGGGTGTGGCTGGTGATAGGTTGGCTAGGGTAGACACTGTGCCCTGCATGCCCTCAGCAGCCTTCCCCAGTCCTCTACTACCACCAAGAAATATCAAAGAACTGACAGATCCTGCCACCAAACTCCAGGGCACACAGTTAAATGCAAACTTCAGATAAACAACACATTTTAGTTTGTCCATATACTACCTGAAACATATTTATGCTAAAAATTATTCATTATTTATACTGAATTCAAAATTAAATTGATGCCCTTATTTTAACTGGCAACATGGAAAGTAAGAGAGTGAAGATGTTAATACTGTCCTTAGAAGCCAGCTTGGCATTGCCTGGTGATGTTCCTCCTCAGAAGAAAGAGCCCTCTCAGTCTCTGCTTCCTTTTGGGGAATTTGTCCATCTAACCCTATGTTTCCTGACCTCTTGTCAATACCCTGCTTGTCTTAGCTTCTTTGCTATACCTACCCACCAGAGCTTGGTAAATACTGTTAATAGACAAAGACATGGGGTACGACAAGGGAGAAGTACATCACTGCCTGTCCACATAGCATCTTCCTAGAGCTTTAGCTCATTCTGTGCAGCTGCCTTCTTCATCTTGGCTTTGCATCTGGTACCAGAATTGGGAGCAAGACCGTGGAATTCTATTTTTTAAGGAGAGGGGCCACACTGCAGAAGTTTGGAATTGCCCAAAGACAACAAGATTCGGGAGCAGAACTCCCCCATATTCTGCATGTACGGAGGTGCCATTTGGTACCAGAGGAACTAATGTTTAAAGAGCTGGATAACAACGAGAGATGATAGCACTTTGCCTTGTCTAGTCTCGAGCCATGTATGCTTTGCCGTGAATCACAACTTGATGCAGATGACTAAGAACCCAATTACACCAGACAGAAAAGGACCACATGGCTATAATCACATTAAAGCAACTCAATTAGGTAAAGGAAGGGCAGGACATACCAGAGGGTATCACAGTTAACAAATTGTGAATGGGATTTAATGATAGTATGCTAAGGTGTTGATATTCAAAAAAGAACACTAACTTGCTGATACTGATTTACTGATACTGCTGAGACTGGAGATTAGCTTTTTGCTTGTTTTTGTTGTTGTTCCTCAGAAAATTTTTATCAGGTTGTTGGTATTGTCTCAGATAATCATGCTATATTCTTTAACTTACCAAACTTCCAAATCAGGTGTTCTTGCTGCCCTAAGAGTTATCTTTGACTATAATACTGGAACCATAAACACACTTCTAAAACAAGATCAAACATCAAAACCATTACTTGTGTCATGATTTTAGTGTAAAATCTTATCCAAGGCATAATGAAAAGAGAAAACAAAGTAGAATGTCACAGTGTCCCCATGAAATTTTGCCTTACTGTCAATGGACATGACTGTTCAGCACTTGCAGAAAGAAGTTATCTCTGAAATAGTTTCTACAGTCCTTAGAGCTAATCACCCTGTAGCTCCTACGCTATTTTATTCTAAGAAGCCCTTGCTTGCTAGGTTGAGTGTATTCCAAGTAACTCCAATATCCCAATGCTTTTTCCATCTATGCTTGGAAATGCAGGACAACTGTGCATAAATAGCAGGCAATGTGGGCATATAGAGTAATATTTAAAAGACACTGACCCTAGAATGTGGTTGGATGATGACAACATTCAAAAAGACCTCAGCAACTTTTGTAAGCCACAGGAGCATAGGAGAAGCTACAAAAAAAATAGTTGTAAGCACTGTTCCTAAATACAGTACATTTTTTTATGTACAATTTGATGGAACGGTTTATGGCATACATTGAAAATATAATGTCAGAGTACACAAATAAGATCTAGAAACATACGGACTTGCCTAAACACGTTTTCTAACCAAAGTGATAATCATAACCCCAAACCCAGTAGATACTAAAATAGTTCTTACTCTAATAATCAATGTGAGCATTTGAATTCAGTAGCCAATTATAGGAAATGACCAGTCGACATTGGTTAAATAAATTTCTATTTATAAAATTCATTGGAATTTGAAGAAACTTCTTATTATATATATTATATAAACATATCATACATATATATAATCACATATTATATATAATAAAAGTATTGATGATGTCTATTATAGAATGAAAAAACTACAGAATTGACTAATATACTGTCAATAATATTTAGACACATGGCATAGTCTGATTTTTAACTGGCTATTCATTGTACTTGAGGATAAAAGGCGTTGCTGTTAGAATGCTTCATCTGCTGCCCATCCAGATGTCACTTTGAGTTCTGACCCATGTTCTTCTGTTTTGGGAGTGCCTACTTCATTTTCCTAGGCCTCTCAGGGCCTTTTAACCTTCAATGGCTGCAAATTGAACTTAAGTTCTAATCTTTGTTACATATATTTCTAAGAGTTACCAAATGCAGACTCTATACCTTCTGAAATGTGAAGCCTAGCATCTTCAAATAGACACCATTTATTAAATAGCAGAGAGACATTCTTCCAGACAAGGTGTCACGCTAATTTGTGTGGACCTAGATACTTTCTGTTTCTATGAGCTCAGTGGGAGCTTGTGATTTGGGTAGCAAAATAAACAAAAACAAGAACAACAAAAAAAGGCTAAATTAGCTGAAACCAACCTACAACTATGATTCATACTTTTTTTGGCTATGACAAATTTATGCCAATTTTTGTGAGGTCCCATCTTGCAGTCATAAGCAAGGTGTCATAATTAGGGTTTTATTGCTGTGGAGAAACACCATGACCAAGGCAACTCTTACAAAGTCAAACATTTAGTAGGGGTTGGCTTACAGTTTCAGAGGTTCAGTCCATTATCATCATGGCAGGAAGCGTGGCAGTGTGCAGGCAGACATGGTGCTTCAGGAGCCAAGAGTTCTACATCTTCATCCAAAGGCAGCCAGAAGGATTCTAGCTTCTGCAGCCAGCCAGGAAGAGACTCTGTCTTCTGCACTGAGTGGAATGTAAGCACTAGGGGCCCTCAGAACCTGCCTACACAGTGATATTCTCCCTCCAACAAGGCCATACTTATTCCAGCAAGGCCACACCTTCTAATAGTGCCAAGCATATTCAAACCACGATACTAGGTTATGACTGCAATAAGTTTAAGATAGGCAATGCTGGAATCACTAACATCTTTCAAACTTCAGTGAAGCGAGATGACATAAAAGGAGAAAAAGGAATACCTAGGCTCCTTCTGAAGAATATCTTTGCACATAAACAGTAAAAGAAATGTGAGAGTTCTGTGTGCTTTAGTTCAATTTGCCAAAACACATCCCTCTGAAAGAAGAGAATGCCCCGAACTTCCTAGATGTAGCTTAAGACTAATCTTTTACACAGATTAGTTCTCCAGAGCCTCAGGAGCTATACAAATAGTGTAATTTTCAGACCTACAAATTTCTCAGTGTTTAATGTGTCAGCTACTAGTTTAAAGATTTATATTAACTCATTATTTATCATACAACAGAGTAGTTATTATTATTAACACAATTATAATTATTAATCCCATTCAATGGGAGATGCACTCTATAAGCTTGAAAAATCAGTATGTTGCTCTAATAAGTAGTAATTGGTACCCAAGCAGAGAAGTTGCTGCTCTAAGCCAGTGATTCTCAACCTGTGGGTCGTGACCCCTCTATGGGTCACATATCAGACACTCTGTATATCAGATATTTACATTATGATTCATAACAGTAGCAAAATTACAGTTATGAAGTTGAAACAAAATAACTTGGGGTCACCACAACATGAGGAACTGTGGTAAAGGATCACAGCACTAGGAAGGTTGAGAAGCAGGACACTAAGGCTTGCCGCTTTGCCCCTTGGACTGCACTGCTGTGACAGGCTCACACGTATAATTATTTCCACTCTCCTCTGCATCATGCTGTCTTTCTCAAACTAACCTACATGCAGCATATGCCCAGAGTAGCTTCTTCAGAACAGTTTTTATTTTCACTCAGGAATACTCAGGGAATATTTCTGACAAGATAGAATATTGATCCTCACTCATTTTTACAGCCACAAGTTTGTATGGAGTTTTTCATTCAGATTTTTATATGGATCTACTTTTGGGCTTTCGGTCACTTTTGTCATCTCTTTTCTTCATCTTTTTCATACATCATTTTCATGATTTCAATATTTAATATAAGAAAATATAGAAAAATGACCAATAAGTGTTTGAAAACCAAGCTGAGTATATTCAATTTTATTCAAATTGAATTGCAGGGGATACTTTGAAGAACCTGTTGTGATCAGGCTGTGCCCTACTCCAAGTTACCCATGTGGCATAAAACAGTGTGTTTTGTTTGGTTTCTAGACTGTATCTTGCCCTATGAGATGCCATGTAATAAGCAACTTTTGACTTCACTGAGGGAGAGGATGACTGTGCTCCTGGGCAGACCTGCAAACACCACCATCTGTCCACACCACCTCTGCAGCAAAGACTAAGTAGTGAGTTCTTCCTGGGAGTGAAGAAGTGCTGTTCTATAAATTTACTCGATTAAACTGGATTTTATAGATCACAATCAAATCACATCAGGGAAAGAGCCCCAAGAATTTTTCAGGTGCACCAAGGGAAATGTATCATTTTCTCACCTAGATTCCATAGAGTGGTCAACACACACAGCAAAGCAGTGTCAGCGGCCGCACATCTGCCCATCATCTGTTAGTCAGGGTGTTCAGGGAAGACAAACAGCAGAGGACTTGACTTTCCCTGGGGCTTTAGCTAGGTCTCCCCAGCCCCGCTGCTGTTGACATAGACTACTGGAATGCAACAAGTCTTTGCATCTGCTCACCTGTTTGAACCTGTCTTGGTTCTGCCCACTCCTCTCTGCAGCCAGAGTCATCTTTTCTCATAACCTGGACTCCTACAGTCCAACTGCAAGAGCTTCTTCCCTGTGGCTACTTGGAGTCGCTTATCTTATCAATTCAATTCCGTTGCATTTCTATCAACCCACTTGTGAAATCTCTTTAACCCTGCCATCCTCTCTCAAAGTTGTAGTCATTCTGGAACAACACCTATGAAAAACATCATCAATGAAAAATAGACACATTTATTATGTGATGTATGATATGAGTTCATATTGATGACTATGATTTGAATAAAAGAACCCACATTCATCTTGGCCAGA
The DNA here is from genome assembly GCF_011762505.2 of Arvicanthis niloticus. Lineage (NCBI taxonomy): Eukaryota > Metazoa > Chordata > Mammalia > Rodentia > Muridae > Arvicanthis > Arvicanthis niloticus. The sequence continues at coordinate 43,396,068 of NC_047676.1, read as the reverse complement.
TCACCAAAGCTGGCAAGATTATCTGGCAAACAACTGCCATTATAGCTGAATTATTTTGTGAATTTACTGTTAGTTAATAAATTCTGTTTCTGGCACAGTGGCACTCCACTCAGAATTGTAAACCATTCTTATTTAGAAAATTGACCTCTTTAGCTGAAAGGTGAAGACAAACACCCTTTAAAAGTCCATCTTGCCTAGAGGGTTGTTTACCTGTTGGTCTTCAGCAATCTGTGAGAAGAGAATTCTGCCTGGTTCTTGTACCTCAATATCCAGCAATGAGTAATTATCACTTTAATTCTAATGGATTCCCATTGTATTTCACCTGGATATGTATAAGACATTTCCACTGTTGAAAGCAAAGGAGAAATTGGAAACATGTTTGAACATGTTCTAAAAGTAAAGAATCTTGATAAAAAATTCTTTAGTTTTGCAATGTTTGTTTTAAATGTATGAAATCCCACTGACTCTAATTTCTCACCCAAGTAGAAACCATGACATTATTTTTGAACTACTGTGTTTAAAAAAAAAAAGCTCCAAAAATACTGAAAACATCTAAATGAGGTGTTTCATATTTCTGCATAATTGATTATCACTACCTGACTTCCATTGTGACAAGTCCAGCATTGCCTTGGTGGGGGAGGAATGACATGGCTCCCACCTCTGGGACAGGGCCAACTGGGCATGGGCCTACATGAGTGTCAATAGCTGCTGTAGGTATAAGTTTTGTTTGTATAAAAATGTACATATTTTACATTTCTCCTTCAAGAAATGTTCTCCCTGTTAACATTAATGACTGCATGATAATCAAAGACAGCATGAGTCTAGTGTGGCTAATGTCTTACCAAAATGGTAAACACTGGGACCTTCAGGACAACCCTTAAAAGACTATGGAAAAGAACACTAAAAACATGAGTTCGAAATATGTAATTTTTTAACTATGCAAAAAATAAGAATGCAGTGTGAATTATATGAGGGGCTTCATGAATCTAAAGGAACAAAGACAGCTGCAGTTATAAGCCAGCTTGTCAGAAAGATACAAAAGCAGGCAGAGTTCAAGGTCAGCCTGGGACACTGTGAATCCAGGGCCAGGTGTGATAGAAATGGTAACTTCAAGGCAGGATCCCACCCAGCTAGTTTATCTTCACTTAACAGAGGGAGGCAGATCTCTGAATTCTTTTGCAGTGTTAAACAAACAAAAAATATGTGCTAATATTTCTAAGAATCAAGGGGCTTGGTCATGGAATGCTGATTCCTAGGATAATCAAAAGGGAACCTGAAGTAAATGACTAAATTGATGTGTAAAATAAATGACTGAACTTGGGATCTGCAAGAGATGAGCTATCCAGAGACATTTTTTAGAATAGAAAAAGAGAACGGCTTGGAGAACTATCTTGAACAGAAAATAGAGAGCTGTCTGGAGATCTCCAGAGAGAAAGCAGAACACAGAGAAAGCAATCTAGAAAGCTGTCTTGAGCGGAACATAGGCCATCAGCTCAGACCCACGATTTGACTTCCAGGCATTAATTTTCATTGCTCTCAGACACCCCTTCTCTCAGAAACCTCCAAGCAGAGGCTGGTCCATGGCACAATTGTGTTTCTAGCCAAATTTTAAATATGAGCTTTATTTAAATATAGAACATTCTTGGTTTAACAATCAATAGAATAACTGTTAGTGTTGGGAGAATGGAAGGAAGAGAAATGTAGAAGGGTTAAAAGTGTTCCAGTCCCCTACAAAGACTGATGAATAAAATTTTAGATATAGTACTATACATATAGAAAAAATATTGTTACTATTTCCTCAGGGCTGGTAGACATCAACTATTCAATTCAATTTCTCTCACTATTTTTTTTATCTTATTGGTGTTTTGAATTTTAGTTTAATGTGTATTTTACTGCACAGGTATCATCCTACTGTTCAAATTTGATATGCATTTACTGAAATGCTTCTTCATTTAGTCTGGCTTCCTCATGGATGACCTCTCCTTTCCTCTCTGGGGAAATTTGCTTTTTCTCTTGTCTATTCATCTCCTTTTTCTTCTGAAAAGCACTTTAAAAGTCCTTGTTTCCCAACTCCCACAGCTAGATCATTTGTCTTGCTGGTTCTGTTGTCTTTTTCTTCTCTTCTGCTTCTAGACATCCCTGACAATTTAGGTTCAGCCCTTGTATTTTATGCAAGCATCTAACCGCTACTCCAGAAAAGGGCATCTTTCACGGAAGAAGATTCTCCTTTTTTTATAGTTTAAATTAACCCTTGTTCTGAAAGCGTGGCTCATTTGAGCTTTGAAGTGAAAATCTGGCAAGCCTCTGTCTCATTAGCATTGAAAGATGATACACATCTTACTCATGACCTGCAATGACATTTTGCTTAACTCATGCCTTACATGGATTTAATATTTATTCAATGCCTAAAGAAAAATGGCCTTATCTTTCTAAGCATGACTGTCTTCAGAGGGTTTAGTCTAGCTTTGTAAGGTTCCTGCCCAGTTCCCCTATTCTTTCACACAGCATCAGAAGTCAGCAAATGTCCAATGGGGATGATACCAATGGAGTGATTTTTAAGTTTTCAGTTTTTCATGTTAGCCCCAGAACTAACAGTAATGATGTTTTCCATTCTCTGGAAGGGCTTCTGTTGTTGGGCCACATCTGATCTTTAGTCTGAGCCAAATAAAGCAAAACTTTCTGGTAAGCTAATACTTTTGATCCTCTGCTCACCTTGAGCAGATGCTCCCACCACACCACACCCTTTATGGAATTCCAGTTCATCTAGTGTTCACAGCAGCCACCTGTTTTATTATATTCAAAGTATTACATTAGTGACATGCCCAGCACTCTGGCTGTCAGAAAACACCATTGCATCTGTTCTCATTATATTGTTATTTTACTAATAAAGTAGCAAGACTGACTGTAAGCATCCTGGAGGGTGTCACAAGGCAAATTTAAGGATAGTCTTTACCTCGACTTGCTTAGTGACAAGAATGACATTTGCAGATGTCCAGGTGCCAGCTCTTGCTCCTCATACATCTTAGAACTGCTGGGTTTGATGGCCCATACTTTCTGCATTTAGGGGGGCGAGTGGATCTCTGAGTTTGAGGCCAGCCTGGGCTACAGAGTGAGTTCCAGAGCAACCAGGACTACAAAGAGAAACCCTTTCTCTAAAATTAATTAATTAAAACAAAAAAGGAAATCACTGTTACTATGTATTGTACTGATCCACTTATCTCAGATATTTTGGATTTTTGTGTCTCTCTATGTGTGTTGTATGAATGTATGAGCAGGAGTTTGGACCTTTGTGTGCATGGAAGAAGTACAGAGGTTAATGATACATACTTTTCTTTACTAAACACTGTCTTATTTTTAGATGCAGGGTCTTTCATTGAACTTAGTATATTTGATTCACCATACTCTATATATCTGTAGCAAACTTAAAAATTCCTTTTTTTATAGAGAATTGTCATTCTTTTCATCCACTTTGTTGAAAGATCAAAAGGTAATTAGAAGATGAGTTATTACCTATTCAGGTAGGTAAAGGTGCAAAGTATAGCCAGGGGAGTTGTCATTGTGCACTAGAAGACTTTTGAATGTATCTGATTGACTGACAAATGTTTAGTTTCTAGGATACTGTCAGGCATGTACAAGTCACTCAGGACATATTAGTGCACCTTTAGAGTCTAAGAAGAGAGAAAATATTACACTCCAAGCTCAAATCCACAAAGTCAATATACAGTAACCACATTTTCTCATTCAGGCTCTTTGCCTTGGCTTTGTGCATCTCACAACAATTACACATTATAAATGCAGTTGATGAGACAGATTTGGCAGAACTTAGCAGTAACTCTTGGAACTCTCTCAAGGTTTCACCTGGAAAACTCATTATGAAATGCAGTCAGTACAAGATGAAAACAATATGATGCTTTATATGAATGTAAACTGTGGTATATTGCTTCTAGCGTGATTGGTGAAGAATCTGAGCATGCTGGAATATATTCACAGAGCCATGTACTTGCCTGGTGATCAATATAAGTAAAGACCTTGCCTCATGGAGCTTGGCCCAGCAAGAAAAATGAAATGAATATCAACCACATAATAAGTATGTTATTGAAATTTTTAATAAAAATACTACAGAAGCAAAAATTGACTTTAGAGATGAAGCCATAATGTTATGGAAAAAAAACATCTTGTAAGTGCTGAGAGGTCACCATGCCTGGGGGGCATGAACCCAAACAAAAGAGTGGTCTCGAAAATAAAGCAGGGGAGGAAAAGCCTGTTGAAATGAGATGCCAAGAGAGATGCATAAGAAGAATTATGTCCTTCTATACCAGCCCCTGACCTAGAGAAAGCCCAGCAACCCCATCTTGATTTAAAACCCCATAGCGATGCAGAAAAAGAACAAACACATGCAGGTAGAGGAAAACTACTAATTACCAAGACTCAAGCAGGGAAATGTTTCACCCAGGGGAAGTCAGCCCCACTGGCCTAGTACTAAAACTGATGGGAAAAAATCCTCTCTGTGCCTGCTTACCCTAGAGGCCAGATAGTAATTTTGTAGGTGTTGCTCATGCAATGAAAGGAAATCCACTAGAACTAAAGAGAAAACAAAACAGAACCAAAGGACAGAAGACAGAAGATGGATGGGAACATTAATCTCTCTTGGAGAGAGTAGCACCGAAAGTAGAAGGGTTTAATTTATTACTTTAAAAATTCACCTTCTTCCTTCATCATCATATGCCTCCAAAAACAGAATCCCCTTGCAAGTATCCCAGAGAGGATGGTGAATGTGTGTAAGGACAAAGAATGTACCTGTTTTCGTGTTCAGTATCTCTTGTGTATTATTTTGTTCTTTGACTTTAGAAAACTACCTTAAAAAAAAAAAGCTAAAGAGCACTTTGAACATTGTCATATATTTGAACATTGTCTTGGGGTTTCATTGTTGTGAAGAGACACCATGACCAAGGCAACTTTTATAAAGGACACCATTAAATTGGGGCTGCCTTACATATTCTGAGGTTCAGTCCATTGTCATCTTGGAGGGAAGCTGCCAGTATCCAGGCAGACGGGGCCTGGAGAAGGCACTGAGAGTTTTACATCTTATCAGAAGGCAGCCAGGAGGAGTCTCTCAAAGCCCACCTTCAGAGTGATACACTTCTTACAACAAGGCCATATCTCCTAATAGTGCCACTTCCCATGGGCCAAGCATATTCAAACCACCACAATGGTAAATGAAAAAACTATTATTAGCAATGAATTTTAAGAAGAAGGAAAATAATTTCTAAGTGTCATACTTTCTCATGCAATTTTAAAATATTCTGTAAGTAATGTAATCTTTATGGTAGTCTACAATTACTCATGAATACATTGTGTGTTTTGATATACATATCAAGAAAGTTCAGAAAGGAATTTTAATTTTGTTGTATAAAGTGGGACATCAACTTAAAAAATCACATGATAGAGCAAGCTAACAAGCTGGGAGGGAATAAATACATTCAAATATGAATTATGTCACTCATCTGTGGTCACATGTACACAAAATGATTTGGAAGGAAGCACTTCAGAAGGCTCTTCTATAGTCATGATGTTTCCTCTTCTACATTAATCTTGATTATTTCAATTGAATTGGAAGTTACATTATTAAAAATCAATGGTTTATATAAAGTCAATGGTTTATTAAAAATCAATGGTTTATAACATGTCTATTCATTAAAAATGCTTCAAACATATATCAATGATTCATATTTTTAGACTAGGAAAACATTTTTGAATCCTAGCTAAATGAAATTGAAAATTCCAAAATACAGAAACTCCAGATCTCCACTCAGGAGGGATAGTATGGTATAACATTACCCCGGACCTTAGCACAAACGATTTCATGTGATGGCAGTATGATTTTGGCTTTAAAATTCATCATGTACCACCTACCAAAACTAAACAAAGATCTAATCCATAAAGTCTATAGTTCTGGGAAAGTCTTTAATGTACTAATCGTACTTTTTGGCTTCTGTAGTTCCACCTCTGACTTACTGTTCTTGTTAACTAAAGTATATCAACCCAAAATATGGTTTTTGTGATTAAAATCTCACTCTGAGAAAGGCTCAGGCATACACTGGGATTTGAGTGTAGTCACTAGCTGGCTAATAAAGACTTACTATTGGTTTAAACTTAGGTCCAAGCAGTGAATACCCCACAACAGTCAGAGCTGTCTCAGAGTGTCTGAGGGGGACAGTGAACCAATCCTCTGTTCATCTTGCCTTTCCTCCACCAGAACATGGTGTGATTTGAAAGCAGAAAAGGAAAAAATTCCGTTCTTGCCAAGCAGCAAGAACAAAGACTTTCCTATCTTATCTGTCCCAGAAGGGGCTAGAGGCATCATGGTTTCACAAAAACTAATTCAAACTGAAGTGTGTGGTTACAGATCCTTTCTTCTTCTATTTCCTCAGGAGAATTATTCTGCATGGACTGGCTTTCCAGGACACCCAGAATTTGCAAACTTGCAAAATGTGGCTCTTTTCATTATACAAGAAGATATGAAAGAATATAAGCTCACATTATATCTTTCGACTGGACATTTTACTTCATCAGTTTATATTTTATATTTGACTATAGTAAAGCTTAGAATCCATAAAGACCATGTTCTGGTTGTCACTTCATTTTGGCTTATTCTCAGAGATTTCCCTGCATCACTCCAGGACTTACCCTCCAACATCAACATTAGATGAGACCAAAATTTGTTCTTGAGCCAGAACAATATGGGACAACTACTTTGGATTAAATTTCTGGCAACCAAATTTCTATTTTCCTTTCCCTCCTTGGTTAAGACAATTATCTTTGGAGGCTACTGTTAAGCCTTGTCCACTGAGGTGGCTGTGCCTCACTCAAAGTACAAAGAAAGAGCAAAATGTGTGAGAGTATGAGGATTCTAGGCATTCAACGGTGCTGACAATATGATCACCATGTTTTATATGATTTCACACCAGGGTTCTGACATACTTATTTTAGATGCATATTAGAGGAAAGGAGATCGGTAGATTGGTTTTAAAGTAAAAATGTTTAAAGAATGTGAGCAACGGACTAAATGGAAGCCTTAAAGAAATCGAAAGAAGGGGGCGAGGAAAGCTTTGCACAAGCCAATGGAGAACCAAAAATAACTGTGTGTTAACTTACCTTTTCATTACTTTTAATTTTCAATTTATTAGAACCTGTCCTTTGTGCCCAGAGGAAAGCAGTCAGCCCTGCTTAGATTAAAGGTGTCACCAGCTTCTAGCTATTACCTCAGTTCTTCCCAGTGCCCTGAGTGCCCAGGCTGAGTATCAGATTACCTGACAGGAGTCAGCACATTCCTGTGTCATTCCACAGGCACGCAGCAATACTAAGCCAGGCCCGAAACTCACCCTTGATCCCTATCATTAGCTTTTGCTCGATGCACCCAGTAACTTCTTGGCTCTCCCTTCCTTATGCATAAATATGAGTAAATAGGTTTCTCGCACAGACTCTGTAGTAAGCCAGTATTCTTCCAATGGTGCTGGATCTCATGCAAATGAGGACTTACTAAATCAATTGTCTCCATGAGCATGATTATCCTCTAAATTATTAATTACAGAAAACTTATCAGTTCCTTTGTATGTAAAATGCATCAGTTACTGTGAATGCAAGAACATGCTTCTGGAATAGTACTGTTTTTCTCCAGCCCAGCATCCTGTTGACATCATCTGAAGCAGTGAGGCAAGAGGCAATAAAAACCCTTCTGTAATAAGGATAATAAACACACAGTCTAAAAATCTGTGTGCCACTGCCTATGTGCATGGCATTTTCATGTCCTGGTTGGTGTCCAAAGCATCTTATATACATTTAACTGAGTTGTCATAAACCCCTAAAATAGCACTATAACACCCTCATTTCACCTATGGGGAAACTAAGCAAAAGACACTGAATAACTCGCTACACATTACACTAATTCATCAAGGTGTAGAGCCAAGATTTAACCAAGGCCTGAAGCTCCAAGCCCATGCATCTTAGCCTGTTAGCCCACAGAACTTCAGTTCACTAAGCAGAAAAAAAAAAAAACCAAAACCAAAACCAAACCAAACCAACCAACCAAACAAACAAAAAACGTGAATAGTACTACACCCCACTCCACCAACCTTAGGGTGACTTCCAATGTTATCAATCAAAAGAAAATTAAAATAAATTATCATATTTTAGAGCATGATTTGAACATATAAAATATTTTTCTATCAATTAAAGACAGTATTTTTAAAGGCTAGTTAAAGAAGCCCTGCTTATGAGTTCAAAAATAACTATATATAGTAAAACACATTTCCATGATTGAAATCCTGGCCCCTTAGCAGGAATTCTGGTATGGTGAATTTACTCCAATTCGTGTATCGGTGTAATTGCAAAATCATGGAATTCAGGGTGACATTTTTATAGATGTGCACAAGCTTTGCTGAAAATATTTACCTCTCATTAACCTCCTACTGGTCTCTCCTACTCCATCTCTAAGGAAGTGAGTCTGGCCTGCATAAGAAAGCCAGCTGAGCACGGGTCTGGGATTGAGCCAAAGAGTCAGCCAGCCCTCAACAGCTTCTGCTTGGAGTTTCTGCTTAAGTTCCTGCCCTGACTTTCTTCAATGATAAATTGTGACCTGGGGATGTAAGCCAAAAAACAAACACAGAAACAAACACAAACAAACAAAACCCCAAACCTTTCCTTCCCAAGCTGCTTTTGCTGAGAGTGTTTCATCAGAACAGCTGACTGAATGCAGACCAGTCACCTTTTACCTTCACATCTGGTTTCCAAAGCAGGATTCTACAAATGGGAGAATATGTGTGATATTTGGATTTTGGAATAAGGCTTAGCACGGAGACAGTAACACACATTTTTATAGAAACAATGTAATTTCATTTTTCTTTGTGACTGCATAATCTACCACCATGTATATATGCTACATTGTCTTTATCCATTCAGCTACATGGGGACACCCAGGCTGATTCTATGACTTAGCTGTTGAGATTGTGCTATAAGAAACGTGTCTGGGTGGTGTCTTTATTGTACATGGCCTCCAAGTCCTTGGGGTATACATGCAGGCATAGTCTAGCTGTACCATATGATAGTTCTATTTGTAGTACTTTAAGGAACCTACATACTGATTTCCATAGTGAATGGATTAATATTTTCATCCTCACTGAAAATACATTAGGGATCTCTCTTTTCCCCACATTCTCCAAGCATTTGTTCTTCTTTGTATGATAGCCATTCTGACTGGGATCCAAGTTTTGATGAAAGATGCTAAGACGTGTGCAATCCGATTTAAAATTTTCAAATGCTCTCAAACTTGCTTATTCCTCAGTGACATGTTTGTCGGCTTTGATGTGTTTATGGGCTCTTGGCATCTTTGTTCACAGCTTCCTTGGGACAGCCTAGTCTAGTCAGTTGAATTTGGCAGTCACAGAATGACTCTGTGCACTGCCAGTCATGTGTGCACTGGGCCTGTGTCTCTTATCAACGTGCTGCTGGCCTGAAGCAAAGCAATTAGACCCACACCAGAATAGGAGACAACTACAACTGGCACTATTTTTTTTTTAAATAATAACATTACTTTCCCTTAAAGGAAGTAAGGTGTTCATTTATATTCTGGAAGACATTCTTTTATCTTCTGGGGGATCGCTAACAGTTTATGAACTGGCTGCTCTGAGTAGCACTGCTCCAGCACATTTCAAATACAACACACTTGAATGTGGAAGATGAAACATTGGGTTCTAGAGACAGGTAGGTCTGAGAGTGAATCATGGCTTAGTAAATGATCAGCAAGAAGGCTTAGAAAAAATTAAAAAGAAAAAAAAAGGTCCAGAATCTCATTTTGGAATGCTTTGGATTGAGATCTTCAGTTAGATGAAGTCTACACACACACACACACACACACACACACACACACATTCACTCACAAATACGGACATATGTACTCACATGAACATGTATATGCATGTGTGTGAGGATACTTGTGCATGTGCGAGCATGTGTGAGTTAGTGTGTGTGTATGTGTATTTATATTAGATATACACATTGGGGGGAGATGAGTATAAGATTTGATGCAGAGAAGGGGTTCAGAATCTGCTTATTTGGTAATTATCATTTGTAATACTTGTCATCATTGCAACAGAGAGCAATGTATCATATATATACATTATATATATGATATATATAAGATATATATATATCATCTTACTTTAGAAGATGGAATTATGTCAGTCAATATTTACATTCTTACTGCTCTACACTACTCATTTTAGTAGCCTTACAGATTATTAATAAACCATGGAATTCCCTGAAGTCCTAGCATGTGTGAAATAGTTCTAGAGTTGCATCAGTATGCTTTAGGTCATGGATAAATCCAGTTAATCCCAGTATGACTCATAGCTTGTGTATGGAGCTACTGTCATTTATGTGACAATCAGTGAGTTGACACAGTCTCAAGCATGGACTGTAAAACTAAAATGTGCACGAAGGAGAAAATGGTAAGCTGAAGTTCAGTCACCTTTAACCTGAAATTTATTTACCTAGTGGACAAGCTGAGTTCTGAATAGGCAAATAAAGAAGAAGGAACTTCATTTGTCTTTCTTCGCGAAGCCCAATTTTCTAGAAACATATCTAACGTAGCGGTTAAATCATCAGGACCTGAGAAACACTTCTCATAACAGCTGGACTCGGGGGTACGCTTAAGCTGTGTGCAGAATTGATCCATTTCCTCTACTATTTCAGACTTACTTCAGAAAACATGGGCAAGCTTTGCTGTCACCCACATAAGTATTGTATATTACTGGACTGTGCACACAATCATGCACATGCTGAAATTACTGAACCAATCAGCTCTTTTTCCTGTTTTATTTTCTCCACAATTGCCTCATCTCTTATCCTATCCTCATAGTTTCCTCAGAACAATTTATCTTCCCCAAACAACCAAGTTTCTAAATGAGCAATTTGACTGTGACACTTCCTTAGAACCCTTCAGCGGCTGCCTGTTGTGCCCCGCAAAAGACCCAAACTCCTTGGCATGACCTGGTCCTTTGCTACTTTGACAGCTTCATTGCAAATGATTCCCTTGCTTGGTCTTTATGTTTGCAAACATTCACTTATGCTAAGGCCATTCCTGTGCTTCTAATTGCTCTTCTCTCCTCAAAAAAATGCACCATCTCTTGTTGCATATCTCTTTACATAGCTGCCTTATTTCCAAGGCTTTCCCTGCAGGCCTCACTAAGTAAAGTCTCTCAGGGGCACAAACTCTCAGTGATGTAAATCTTGTAATGAAATGATTCCCATTCATCTATGAACCTCCTTCTAAACTGTGATCTCCCTAAGGACACATAGTGTCTTCTCTTTGGCTTTCTGGTTTCAAGGCCTGGCTCTGACCTGGGACGTAACAGGTGTTCAACAGGGAGCAAATAACGGGAGGCATATGTTCTGGACATCAGCCCCATGACTGTACTCAGGAAAGTGCCCAAAACGTTAAAAATTATCTCTGTGGAATATATAACTTTCTAGGTCAATTCTGATTCGGTTTTAGCCCACAATTGGGGTGATTTCAGTGGGAAAGACTAAAGTCAACAGTCAGTCCTTTCCACTAATCTGAGAGAGTAACTGTATTTTATTTTGATTTTTTAGCCCCAAGTGTTTAGTGCTACTTGGTTTATCGGCTCTGTTGTTTTACACTAGGAATTACGCAGACATCACATGTGGGGACAACCCATCAATAGTCTGCCCCACTAACCTGTGCTTTATATCGGGGAAAAAAAGAGGATTGTATTTTCTTATAAAGGCCGTAATAGAAATAGTGACGTTTTCAGGCACATCAAGGATTATTTCTAGCTGAGTTAGGGTTTTCACTGACTCACACTGAGAGTTTACCTTTTTAGCTGTTACCCTAACCCTCACCTTAAATTTTGCATAGAGGTCTTACTGTTTCAATGGTTAGAACTACACTTTGAGGATAATACCTTGTTTAAGTAGTTTCTCTCCTCCTCTCCCATTCACACCAGCAACATTGCAGAGCAGAAACAGAAAATGCCTATCTAAGGTTGCCTTCTGATGCAAAAGTCCAGACACACAGAGTTTGGATACCAAAGGGGAAGGGAGAAAGGGTCAGACTGTTAGGCCTTCTGCTAAGTGATGAGCCTAAAGTCTGGAGAAACACAGAGTTACTCCAGGGCAGAAGTCAGTAACAAAATGGTGGTGCAGAACCCATCAGTAGCTGTTATACAATCAGGGCTGGTCCTGATCTACTCTTTGGAGGAGCTTGATCTTACAGGAAATTATTCAAACTAGAGGCAACCCTCCCCTCAGATTCAGAAAAATTTCCAGATGAAAAATTGGACCAGCTATACAGTCTGTCCCCTGTGACTACAGTAATTATAAGGGACACAACTTTCTCTACCTTGGGCAATGTAAGACAGATTTTTTTTTCTTTGCGTTTCTTCTTCTGAAGCCCAAAGAATGAGTGAAAGAGTAGCAAGCATCAGGGATTGAACTAATTATTTTTTAGACAGTTTCAGGAACAATTTACAAAAGTTTTCTCATTTTATGCTTAATTTTTTGTTTCAATTTAAATTTATTTTATGACTGACATAAAGACTGTATCATAGTACATTTAAAAATTTTAAATGTAAACTTCTCCTGTCTCTCTTTACGTCTCACAATAAAGGGCTTTTCTCCCTCAAGCAAACACTGTGTCTAATGGATCAGGTTCCCTTCTCCTCCAACTACCAAAAGGAAACCTTTCTGGTGGGGTCACTACAGATAAGACTCTGTCCCCAGGATGAGTACTTAGAGATTACAGACAAGGAAATGCAAATGATGTCATTTCCAGCAGATATCTGAGCTTCCTTGGAAAATGGCTCCTGTCTTGTAGGTGACTTACTCTGATAGGTCATCACCATTTAGTCAAAAAAAACAAAACAACAACAAAAAAAAAACAAAAAAAAACAAAACAAACAAACAAAAAAAACCTGCAAAGGCAGGAGGAAGGAAGTTTCCTTGCTTGCCTCAGTTCTCATTTCTCTTCCTCATGGTGAGTAGTAAGCTATCTGAACTGTGTTTATTATTAGGGCCAGGAGCTACTTTTGCTTTTCAAATGAGACTGAAGTTAACCATACTTTGTTAACCAACATTTCTAGCCAATCTCAAGAGAGTCTTAATCCCTGGAGTCAGAGCCTCCTTAAAATAGAGAAAGCTTTGACGGTTTCTCATTCAACTTGTTACCCTAGCCATCCTGAGGAAAAGCAGAGGGAAACAATTATTTTCCAAGTTAAGGAAGGATCAGAGGCCCTCCGTCTAGGGTCTCAAATGAAACTCAAAACAACAATGTTGGCTTCATAGCCAGCTTGGTCTTTGGAACCAGTGAAGTATAAAAGAAGGCCATGTTGTGAGAGGCTGGATGTCAGTCACCATGATGTCCCCCTATCTATGGAGGACAGGTTGCCTCAACTCCTGCAGATACCTGGAACCACAGATAGTACCAAACCATACATATGTGTGTATGCTTATGTGTATGTATGTGTGTATACATGTAGTATATAAACAGTTGCAACTACACATATATATGAATGTATATGTATGTATTTAGATATGTATGTATGTATGTATGTATGTATACATGTGGATAGGTACATGCGTAGGCACACATAGACATACACAATACAAACACACCACAAACTGACAGCTCATTAATTAGAACATTTATAAATCTTTCCTATGCATACCCATACCCAGGGTAAACATTCCAGATGAGACATAGCCAGGGACTAATATCAATAATCTCATAGATTCTAGTGATCTCAGACATTTTTCTCTTTCCACAGTAAAATCAATGACTCTCACCTTTCACTCTTTCAAATGTGGGTGGGCATACGGTAGATAAGTCATCTATTTGTTTATTAGGTACCAGGAAAAAGCAGTACTTCACTTAGAAAGAGAAGGAGAAAGACCGGGGAGATGACAGGGGAGGGAAAGATCTCGAGAGGAGGGAGAAGAGGAATTAGAGGAAGCAGAAGCAGTAGGAGTCACCATCAAGACTCGGGAGTGTGGGAGACTGATAATGTTTAACATGTGAAAGAGGCACTAGAGTTCAAGTCTACACAGCTTTTAAAAATTAAACAAATATATAACAACAACAAGTATAAACAATATGTAGGTGTTTTTTCCCCCTGCAAATAATTCTTTCATTCTAGGGGTGAGACATTTTTAAGTATAAAGTTAAACAATAATGACAGCAAACAAACAAGCAAAAAGTTATACAATGTACTGCAGTACTCTAGAGAAAACTTGTTTGTGGACAGCCAAAGTGGAATGGCCTCCGTACCTGGTCCTAGGAGTACAGACTTTACAGTTCAGTGACTCTTTTCCTCAGGCACCTGCACAATACACAAAAGATGCTTCCTAAAGATTCAGGTGAGAATGGTTGGTGTCATTATACATGCCCCACAGCTGAATAATGCTCTCGGGAAACACGTAGGTATTGGGTTTACCACTTTAAGAAATAGTTTCCTATTTGTGTCTTGGTCACCGTAAACTGGAAAAAAAAAATCTGAGTTCATCTTCTTAGTTTTGGATGGAACAAAACTTAATTTCATTCATACAAATATGGGCATCTTTTATATTATTTGACCTTATTTAATTATGGTGTCAAGAGTAGTGTGTTGGGAGAAGAGGGGGTGTCCAGGAAGAAAGAGATGGGATGGGGAGGTGGAGACGGTCCATTGTACTCTCATATCAATTACCCAAAAAATAAAAAAAAAATGAAAACTAAAATAGAATAGACTATATTTTCTCATGTTCAGGAAATAATATTTACATTTTAGAATCACCCCGATTTTACCATAGTAACATATAAAATCAACTTCACATAGTGAAGGTTGGCTGTCAAGCACCATGCTTTACACGAAACCATACATGGTATATAAAAATCAGAAAATGTGTCACTTAAAGTTTTATGTTTTAATAGATATATCCTGGATTTATGGGAAGGGTAATTACATAGGGAACATCAGGCCAGGAATTATTTAATTTCTCATTTTGGCGGTCACATGTACTTGATCATCTGCACCAGCTGTCTCCTTTCTCTAAAGACAAAATTCTAGAATCTGTCTAGTCTATGACGTGTCTTTGGAGTGTTTCTGCTTCATTCTGCTCTCTTTACAGTAACTAGGATCTTAGACAGGCAGGCATGAGCTCTGGATGCAAAGCTATTTAGTGTAGAGAAAGTAATATTGCTGCTTCTTGACTGAATTAGGTGGCAGAACACACAGGTAGATCCCTTTGCCAAGGGAAAGAAGATGAGGTGTTACTGCTTTCTGTAACACCTTCCTCCCTCGCAGATAGAAAGAACACTTCCTGTTAAGAGGCCATTTTACTGAAGAGTCATGGAATCAATCTCCCTTAGAGTTATACAGAAATGCAAGCAATTAACCACTTACAAAGTTGCATTAAGGTATCTGCTCCAGATGGGAAATTGCAGAGCTATAAGGAGACAGCTTTCTTGCTTCAGGTAGTAACTGAACCTTGAAAGTAGACAGGTGGATACTTCCAAAGCTACTATTCCAGAGAAAATTGTGCATTGTACAACATGGTTCTGGGTGTGTCCACTCCAGGATCTCAGACTCACCAGTTCTGAACTGACACCCATGCCCTTCCTGCTTGTCCCTTCTTGTAAATGCTACATATTCATGCAACCTAGAAACTTGGACTGCTCATGGAGCACTTCATTAGTTTTCAAATGTGACATACACTCGGGTCCTATTTTTTAATTAGTTATTTATTCCATTTCTTTCCAGTGCAGTAGTCATCAGCTTGATCAGATGCTTACTCTCCCTACCTGACTGCCATAATCAGGTCTGAATTGCTTTTCATCTCTCCAGATTTTCTTTTCCCAAGTACATTTTCTAATATTATCAACAGGCTTTTTCTAATGTTATCTATTTTACAATGCTGTTCTTGAAGGGAGAACCTAGTGGTGTTCTCTTACCATCTGTCATAAAATAAAGACCTAACTCATTAATATTTCCTGAAGGACCTTTATTATCGAGTGTTTACTTTTTTCCCTCTTGGGCTACCAAACTGTGCGTACATTTATTGACCATGCTATTTGCTCAGTCCCTGCTTCCATCACCACTAGTCCCAGCCCTGGACCTCTAATGCATCTTCCTGAGCATCTCCCCTCAGACTCACTTCAGATATAACCTTTACAAGGTAACATAGTCTCATTTTTCTTTTGGTTTCTGAGTCGGTGAACATTCTGATTAAGTTTTAGAAAGCGGCAGTGTGGTGTAGTGGGAGGATATGCCTTACTGGACCAATGCTGAGGCACCCTCACCACCCAGGTATGAGCCATATGATGGGTCTAGTATAGAAAGAAGTTTATTTGGTCATGGGAAGATCTGGCGAGGGGAGTAGAGGCAGAGGAAAAAAATGCTACAGAGAAGGACATAAAGAGAGGGGAGAGAAATGAAGGGAAAAGGCTAACCAGAAACAGCTGAGGAGAGAGGGAGATGATGGCAGAGGAAAGAGAGAGAGAGAGAGAGAGAGAGAGAGAGAGAGAGAGAGAGAGAGAGAGAGAGAGAGAGAAGCCTGAACATGAGCTTTCCTGCTTGTAGTTTACAAAATAACTCTTGAACAACTTATAATGTGTGCTTTGCCCATGACATTAGATTTCTTGTGATATGTTTGTCTTCCCCAGTAAGATGCCGAATTCAAACAAGATAAATGTTCCCTCATTTCTGGTTAAAATAAATTAGGTCTTTAACAAGTCATGGGACTTACCTAGAGAAACAGACTTCAGAATAAATCACTTAAGGTAACCATGGGGCTACCATTCTTCATCAGTAATCCATGTGATAATGACTTTTATACTTCAGAGCTACTGTGAAGATGAAATAAAACAAAACAGAAGGTCTTTATCTGAATTTGTCCTAAGACGTACACTTTAAATTCTAGTAGTTTCTGTTCCCATGGTTACTCCTAAAACTGTCTCTAGTTTGCAAATGTGTGATTATAGTTAGTGATAAAAAGTCATGTTTTGAGTCAATATTAGATCATAAGTCCAAATAAATTGAAATTAAATTGAGAAAGCAGAACAGATTTTATACTTGTTTTAGTTGCTTAGGGATACAACTAGTAACCACTTCCTTCTTTGTGTACATCCTACAGATACACTCAGAGACACATTCATACCTTGCCACACATACACACACAAGAAGACACACACTCCACATATACATGCATGCACACCCTTGTACACACCATTTCAGCATAACTATATAGAAAGTAAGTGTCTGGAAGCTTACAGAAGATAATAATACTTTCTGGAAACATTTGCCCTGGGCACCTGAACATTAAAAGGATGGTAATGAAGGGTGCGGGAGTGGGGTTGATTGTCAGTAAAAGAAAGGCACAGAGACCAAACAGCACTGCAGGACCTGGGGTATAGAAGTCATGGACAAGGCTTCCCTATGGCTCATTTTCCTCCAGTGTTGTGACATGTAAAAACTTCATTCAATGTGGATCTGTTTGTACCTTATGCCTGACTTACGTAGAAGGAAGGGAAGGAGTGAAAGGAAAGCTATCACTTTTTAAAGAGACCATGTTTCCAACAAAAGACCCGTCTTACGTTTTTACACAGGTAAAATCTGGTGCTGTAGGTTAAAAGAATCCTTCTGAGAGAAACCTCATCATTTCTTGTTTAGGTACAAAGCCTGAGATTTTTAACTTCTTAAAAAAATTAACCAATGTAGTAATTTCCAAAAACGGTACTGGTAGTTAAATGATGACAAAATGATAAAGAAAGGAAAGCCCTGCTCCCAAATCTGAGAAAGGAGATCTGGACCTGGGGTGTGGTTGGGGGCAGGGTGGTATGCTCCAGAGTCACCCTTTATACTGCATGTGAGCATGAAGGTGTTTGCAGTAAAGTAACTGCAGACACCTCCGAGGGCTGCAGGCTTATACAAGGATTTCAAAACTCTGTCCCCCAAAATTGTAATTCCGTAGTGTCTCCTTTCCCGTATATGCCACATCCTGTCCTCTTCAGGTACAGTTGTCTTACATCTTGAGAACTGAGTGCTCCAAAGGACAGAATTCCAGCAAATGGGAGGAAGAGAAAATGCTTTTAGACCTTAGTTGTTTTTTTTTTTTTTCTTTTTTACCTTATCAGGAGCAGGCCCTGCTGGGATTTGAAGAAGTCAGCTTTTGGCACAGTGGGGTAATTATTTTCTATCTTCAGTAGCTTGAAGTGATCAAGTTTCCTAATAAACTTAACCTATGTGATCCGATTCTGTGCTAGGGGAGAGACAAAGTCACTGTGGTGAACACTTCATCTCCTTCTTAAGCATTTTCCTTCCCTTTGAGAAACACAGGGGTGGCCGGTAGCTTCGAGCAATATTCTGCTTCCAGGAATCCCTCTGCTGCTTCTGATGAGGCTTCTGATCTGGGATGACCTTGTATCAAGTAGCCCTTTCCAGAGACAGGGGGAACAGAATTGGGATGTACCCAGGAAAGGAGTTAGGTTGTCTCTGCCTGTGGCTTCTCTTTTTGTGTGACACTGGGTCCCCAGCAAAAGGTTCTCTCAGGGAATTAAGCTTTATTTCATTTACTCACAGAGGTCTGGGAGATTGGAGGAGATCATTAAAATATATGAATTCCTAGTTCATTTATCTGCAGTTATAATATGATTCTACCTACTGGTCTGTGATTCAGAAACGTGTACTTTAAGCAAACATGTCTAAACACTTAGGTGGACTATGGTGTCACTCTGAGGGAGAATGCATATGGTCATTAAACGAAAGGCATACCTGTGAAGGAGACTCAAGCAAAACCCACCTACAGGTGTGATAGGAAGCAGAGTCACCCATATGAAGGAAAAGGTGGAGAATGAAACAAAGACTCTGGATTTATCTTACAGCTGAATGATAACACATGTCTGGTCTTTCCTTTCAGTGGGTTAAGTAGCAGAAGCTGATATCTGTCCATTTCTGGTAAGTTAGGCTTAGGTATGGCTGCTTCCTTCTAGGGCCATGAATTGATTCCAGGCCTTTCTCCTACTTTGTGGCAGCCTCAGGCATCCCTAGGGCAGCAGTGTCTTTACATCTTCTTGCATCTGGATGTCTGTCTATCCCACATTCTATTTGTAAGAGAGTGCTAACAATTACATAGGATTAGAGGTATTCCGTGACCTCATCTTAACACGATCAACTGAAAAGATTTCTTTCTTAAACAGGATCCCTTTCATAAATCCAGGGAGTTAGAATTCAACATCATTTTGGAATAGAGAACTTTGATAACACCAGTAGTATAGGACTTTCATTTCCTTTTACACTGTAACAAGTGCTAAAGCCATGGAAGAAACAGTATGTAAGAGAAAAAATATAACCCGAGTTCTCCATTTAGGTACTTCATCCTGTCTTCAAACTCCTACTCATTAATAAGCTGATGTAGTTACAAGAAGTCCTGTAGAAAAACGGACTCTCTCAAACTTTAAGTTCATCAGAGAACATGTCCATTGTAGTCATTAAAGGGCCTTAGATTTGCTGTTCTTTGATCTGAAGAAGGGAGTCAGTTATTGAGGAAACAAAAAGTGGCATGGATTGAATTAATACTTACTATATAAAGACTTTTCACGGAGATTAAGAATATAAAGTTGAACTGATTAAGGAACTTTATAACACAACGAGGTAATGACACAACTGGCTACATACTTAGAAGCCTCAGGGTAAAGCCTGAAGATAAAAATTTCAAGGTGGTGATGGTAGACAATTCAATATACTCCAAAGCCATTTACAGACACAGGAGATTCTGTGACAGTCCTTGTGACTCAGACCTACGAAGCCAATCCTGCTTCCAAGCAGAGTACCTGGGAGATTCATCTCTACTGTGGCCAGGGACAGTCATTCACTTGGCTTTATTGCAGAGTAAACTTTGCTGTAATAATATAGCACTGTGTATTTATGCACTCGCTGGTAGAATGCATATGATTTTGTTCGGAGATATTACGGGAAAAGTTGCTATCAGTATTTGTACACAAACATTTTTATTCACCCATGTTTACAGTTTACATGGGGACATACTGAAAAGTGGAATTATTCAAGGAAGTATGTGTTTAAACTTTCTAAGAAATAATGACTGCATATTTTTTCACCCTATGAGGGATGTACAAAAGATATGGGTGCTCATGCATGTGACAATGCAGTCTTTTCAATGATAACCTTTAGTTGGACAGACACATGCTATTTCGTTATAGGTCAGAATTGCAATCTCTAAGGGCTAACTTGTTGAGCTGTTTTTTTGTTTTTGTTTTTGTTTTTGTTTTTCATTATTTCACTCACTGTAATGAATGGTCAGTCATTCTAAGGTGTGTTTTTTTTTTTCTCCAAATTTTAGATATATACTTCAGGAGCTGAAGAGAAGGATGGATCCAGCACTTAAGAGCACTGGCTGCTCTTTCAGAAAACTGAGGATTGGTTTCCTTTGTGACAGCTTACAACCACGTATAACTCCAGTTCCAGGAGATATTATGCCTTTCCCCTTCCACCACAGGTACCCACGCGCACACACAGTGCACATAAACACATACAGCAAAACATTCATACCCATAGAATAAAAATAAGTCATCATCAGATAGACTAGAGGCTCTGGGTTCATAGCAAGATATCCAGAACCCATATGTGTCTGTGCCTACTTTCTACCAGCCCCCCGCTATGGACATGATCATTCTGACATCTTTATAGCAACTGGTGAATCATCTTTTTCATTTGACCACTGAACAAATTCATGGTTCACATTAGGACATTCTTTCTTCTGTGAGTGTTTCTAAATGCATAGCATGAATCCACCATTCTAGTATGAGAAGGAAATGGTTCTCTGCCATACGAATACCAGGTGCCTCGCCTACTCACCTTCTGTTCCTCTAAAACTCCTGGGGACCATTGTTCTTTTCCTGTCTCCACTCTTTCGCCTTATTTTAGAATGCCAAGTAAGTGTGATGATACAGTGTAGCCATTTCAGAGTGATTTCTTTCACTTAAGAGTACCTGCCTTTACATTTCCATCTTGGCTTCTGTGGATCAGTAGTTTGCTCTTTTAAGTAAATGCATAGTATTCCATTGTGTCGATGCTTATCGGTTTATCTGTTGAAAAATATTTTGGTTGCTTCCATGTTTTGGTGATTATGAACACGGCTGCCACAAATTCCCACAGGCAAATTTTTGTGTCAATATAATCTTTGCTTAATTTGTTTTTCATTCGCTTAAAAAAATAAGGTGTTTATCTCCCTTTTTGTTCAGTTTTTGCCTGGAGAGAAATTTTGTTTCAGTATAAACCTTCTTATTCTATTTGATGTTGGTAAGGAGAGCTGATTCCTAAAAATAGGCTGGAGTGAATAATTTAAACTGTAAAAGTAGCTCTAAAATATTGTCATAATATATCAGATAATAACTGTTTAATTAATGGCTATAACTGCGTAATGTATATGTAGTGTAGTCCCAGGATCCCTTCAAACTTTTTCCTGCAGTACATTATCCTTTTCATTCTGGAGAGGCTAAAGTGTAATTTCTTTTTTTTTTTTTTTTATTAGATATTTTATTTAAACTTCAGATGCCATCTCCTTTCCCCATTCCTCCCCCCCTTAGAAAACCCCTATCCCATGCCCCCTTTCCTTTTTGCATTTATACATTTTTTTAAATAATGTTAATCATAAGCGTTATAAGTTTGGAATTGTTCAATCAGAGGTGTAACCCACTGACCAACCTAGATATAACAACTATCTTTGACTGGTGGAGATACATGAATATCTGCCTCCCTATCTCCCCCCTCTTTCTCTCTTTCATCACCTAGCTTCTCCTCTCCTTCTTCTTCTCCTCTTCTTACTCTTTTTCTTCCTCTCAGTACTCTTCCCACCTTAGCTCCTCCTACACATCACCCTTCCTGTTAAAATGAAACTTTTCTCTCAAAATACAATTAGAGCATAATTATGCCAACTTGTACCAGTGAGGTACAAGATAGTCCTAATACCCTGTCCATCCTTTTGTTGACTAACCAGCACCTCTGTCATCTATCCTAACTAAAACATTTAGTTCTGAACCTGGCTTTAGGATGAATGTCAGCTGCCGACCATCCACTCAAATCTTTTCTCTTATGGTAAATAGCTATAAGTTTTCAACCCCATCAGAAATCCAGAATGACTGAGTTAACTATAATTGTGGGAAGCACAAAGCATAGCTTCTAAAACTTAGCCAATTTATAGAGACCTCTGAACACCTGGACACTCGCTCTACTTCAAAACGGAGCATCTGTTCTTCTGCTTTCTGGCCCAGGATCATCTGACAGACCTTAGTGCTGCAGAATTATTAAGGGCTGATTACTCTGTCTAGGCAGATATAATCCGTCAACTATTCTGCATGTGTGTCCTTTTCTGGACAGTAATTTGTCTGTAGAAGGAAAGAGGCAATTCTTGCCTAGTGGCTGTCTCACCACAACTGGAGTAACTCCAAGGATGCTCAATTTCTTCTTAGAATCCACGACAGGAAGCTGTCAGGAGCAGACAGGTCTCTAATCAATATGAACATTAATATATAAATATTTGTAGCGTCAATTCTATGGACTTCTGATGTTTTGAAAACCAACTATCCATGTAAGGTAACCTGGACTGTTGTTTGTTCACTCCTCTCAGCTATTTCTAAATAAAATATGGAAAACACCCTAACAATAAACTCAAAAATATGAATTTGCTATAGTCCCTTAACTCATAGGTTAACCGTCTCAAATCAGTTAAAAAGGTTAAAAAAAGGGCTGGGTCTAGGCATTGTCTTCCTAAATGTGTTATACAGGCACAATGCCCATGAGCGTATCAATATTCATCTCATTTTTATATTAATAAGAGGCTCGTACCAATGAAAACCTTAAATTTGAGATCAAAGTAAATTTTGTACCATTTAAGAAATTATAACTTCATCTTGATAATAATTATACAGATTTCTACCAATAGGTTATGGCTATGCAATAAGTCCTAGCTAATCCCCCCTGTTCTAACAAAACCACTACTTGTCCCTAGAAAGACAGACCATTATTAACCACATTAGTCCCCAAGCTCAGGGAATAGGGGCGCTGACTCTTCTTTAACTTCTTCAAGCTGATTAAGGGCGTTGAGATTTTAGAAGAGGGGTGGGGGGGAGAGTAAGTTGATAAGCCTCTGATGCTGTGTCTTCACTGAATCCAGATGGAATTCCAGGACATCAGAGGTTTGGGCAGGTCTGCTCAGTATGCTTGATGAGTAGATACACCAAGGCTGTGTATTCTGCAATATAAAATTCTCAGAACAAGTTTTAGTATCAAGAAAAAAAAGGAAAAAAAAATTTCCCACCCCCAGGGGGCTGACATTTTTTTTTAAAGATGTTGGTTCTGAAGACTTTTTTTTCCTGCTTGTTAAAATTGGTTGTAGTATTTACATTTCAGATTTTATCCCCTTAGCCTACTTCCTCCCACCACCCAGAAACCTCCTATCCCATCCCCCTCCTCATGCTTCTATAAGGCAGTGACCACACCTACCCCCCTCACTATCCCCTCCCCGCCCTCACATCCCCCCCCCCACTGTGTGTTCTTTTTTTTTTTTTTATGGGACCAAGAAACTCCTCTCCCACCTATGTCCGACAAGGCCATCCTCCCCTACATATACCTCTGGAGTCTTGGGTCCCTCCCTATGTGTTCCCAGGCTGGTGGTTTAGACCCTGGGGGGGCTCTGGTTGTTTGGTATTGTTGCTTTCCACCTGGGGTCAATAACTCTTTCTGCTCCTTCAGTCCTCTCACTAAGTTCTCCATTGGGAACCCCTGATCATATCAGTGGTTAATTGTGAACATTGTCCTCTGAGTGTGTTAGTCTTTGGCTGACCTCTAAGGAGACAGCTATATCATGTTCTTCACATTATGCACTTCCAGCCATCCACAACAGTGTTTAGATTAGATGGCTGTACATGGGGTGAATACCCAGGTGGAATGGTCTCCTGATGGCCCCTCCTTCAGTTTCTGTTCCATGTTTTGTTTCCCTATTTGCTCCCTTGAGCATTTTTGTTTCTCGTTCTAAGTAGAACTGAGGCATCCCCTCTTGGTCTTCCTTCTTCATGAGCTTCATGTGGTCTGTGGGTTGAGTCTTCGCTAATCCAAGCTTTTGGGCTAACATCCGTGGAGATATGTTTGTGTAACTATCTTCTTTTGGGGTTTTTGGAAGATTACTTTCTTGCTTTTTCTAGGTTGTAGTTTCCCTCCTTGTGTTGGAGTTTTCCACCAATTATTCTTTGAAGTGCTGGATTTGTGTTGAGATACTGTGTAAATTTGGATTTGTCATGGAATATTTTGGGTTCTCCATCAATAATGATTGAGAGTTTTGCTGGGTATAGTAGTCTGGGCTGGCATTTGTGTTCTCTTAGGGTCTGTATGATATCGGTCCAGGATCTTCTGGCTTTTATGGTCTCTGGTGAGAAGTTTGATGTAATTCTTATAGGTCTGCCTTTATATGTTACTTTGCCTTTTTCCCTTACTGCTTTTAGTATTTTTTCTTTGTTTTGTACATTTGATGTTTTGACTATTATATGGTGGGAAGTATTTCTTTTCTAGTCTAAACTATTTGGAGTTCTGTAGGCTTCTTGTATATTTATGGACATCTCTTTCTTTAGGTTAGGGAAGTTTTCCTCTATAATTTTGTTGAGGACATTTACTGGTCCTTTTAGTTGGGTGTCTTCCCCCTCATCTATTCCTATTATCCTTAGGTTTGGCCTTCTCATTGTGTCTTGGATTTCTTGTATATTTTGGGTTAGTAGCTTTTTGTATTTTGCATTTTCTTTGACAGTTGTGTCAATGTTTTCCATGGTATCTTCTGCACATGAGATTCTCTCTTCCATCTCTTGTATTCTGTTAGTGATACTTGTGTCTATGACTCCTGATCTTTTTTTTAGGTTTTCTATCTCCAGGGTATTGTCCCTTTGTGATTTCTTTATTGTTTCTACTTCCATTTTTAGATCCTGCATGGTTCTGTTTAATTCCTTTTCCTGTTTG
The DNA here is from genome assembly GCF_011762505.2 of Arvicanthis niloticus. Lineage (NCBI taxonomy): Eukaryota > Metazoa > Chordata > Mammalia > Rodentia > Muridae > Arvicanthis > Arvicanthis niloticus. The sequence goes on along the minus strand of NC_047676.1, from coordinate 43,371,001 downwards.
GTTGCATTTTCTTGCAATTCCTTAAGGGATTTTTGTGTTTCCTCTTTAAGGGTTTCTATCTGTCTACCAGTGTTCTCCTTAAGTTCTTTGAGAGTGTTATTTATGTCTTTCTTAATATGTCTATCATCATCATGAGAAGTGATTTTAATTCTGATTCCTGCTTTTCTGGTGTGATGTGGTGTTCAGGATGCCATGTAACTTTGGTTTCTGTTGCTTACGTTCTTGCTCTTGCCTTTTGCCATCTGGTTAACTCTAGTGCTGCCTGTACTTGCTGTCTCTGACTGAAGCCTGTCTTTCTAGTTATCTAGCTTGTGTCTGATCTCCTAGGGGTCCAGATGTCTCTGTGATCTTTTCCAGCTGCACTGATTACAGTGGTACCTCTAGGATGCCTCAGGATATGGTGCCTCCAAGGTAGTAGTCCAGCTAGGTGTCTGCTGTTCTGGGTGCAGTGTCTCCTCTAGAATATCTCAGGATATGTTGTCTGAAGCTCTGAGTTCATTTGTTCCTCTGTGGCTCTGGATTGAGTGGATCTTCCAGTATGTCTCAGGTGGAATCCGGGGTCCTCACAACAGCAGACCTGGCAGAGGTCTGATCCAGGCCTCAGATCTGAGAACTAGTTTCTAAGACACTGTCCAAGTTAGAGCGCCTGGGATCCCTGCTTCCTCTGGGTTCTTGGAGGTTGGGGACAGAGCTGCCACCCAAGATCTGCTCAGTGCTCTGGCCCAGACTGGAAGGAACCAGTGTTCCGGGCCGGGAGTGACTTCCTGGGTCCTTTTGGTTCCCAGTTACTCCCTGTTTAGGGCGGGCCCTGCTGTCTGCTTACCTAAGATACTGCCTGAGTTCGAGCGCCTGGGATCCCTGCTTCCTATGGGTTCTTGGAGGTTGGGGACAGAGCTGCCACCAGAGATCTGCTCAGTGCTCTGGCCTAAAGTGTAATTTCTATTTAGTGGACTTTTCAGGTTCCAAAAAGTATGAAAGAAAAACTTTAGAAGCACACATTTTTATTCTAATTGTGTTACTGAATAGAGATGGGACAGTCAAAACAGAGACTGATTTAGGCATGTTTATAGAAGACCTGTTAGGACCTGCTACCTCTGTTAGTCAGTTTGTTAGTAAATCACTTAACTGAACCTGCATAGACAATATTGTAAATTATGAGTGCTGGTCTGAGTATGCAATGAATATTTCTGCATAAGAAAGGATCTCAAGTCAGTGCACACTCAAGGTGATACACATCCATAACCCAGAGACCGACAAGACAGAGGCAAGAGGAATATGAGTTCAAAACCAGGCTTCACCATGCAATAAGACCCTGCCTCAAAAATAGGTATACCAGTACTATATCTAAAACCTAGAGTTGTAAACTCATGGTTCTCTCTTCAAATCTAAGAGTCAGCACTTTGAATATGGCTAAGTAGGGTAGTTCTCCTGACCTTTGCTCACTCCTACCTGCGCTCAGCTGCTACCTCAGTCTGGCCTCGGGTAGTTTCAGTTAGAATGGGTCGTCTCTATTCCTTCTGAGTCTCCTGTTCCATTGGAGTTCATACAGGTTGTTCTGATGGATTCCATGTTTCCAAGGAAGAGAAGGCATCTGTACACAAAAAGTCTATCTTTATCATTGACATATCATAATTCATGCTGCTGTCCATAAAATCAGGTCCCAAGAGCAGTTCAGACTTTAGGAGAAAAAGAGAATTTTTTCCTCTTACCATACTCCAAAGGCTGTAGATTAAGAACAAGTAAGCATGGCAGTTTCTATAATATGTGGAAATTTAGTGAGAGAAGAGACTTAGAGAGCCTCGTGGTTTGCCAAGGCTCTGACAACAGGACTAGGAGAGCTAGAGGCAGCTTTTTATTGCCATGTATGGAGGAATTTTGGTATTTCAAAAAAAGCATCTATATGAAGAGGTAGTCTCAAAGCATTCTGAAAATAGTATAATTTTAAGTTTTAAAACACAAGAAGACAGCTGGGCAGGCAGCAGATGCTTGAAATCTCAGCCTTCTCGAGGCTGAGGTAGGTAGACTGAAAGTTTGAGGTCAGCCTGGGCTAAATAATGAGAGCTTATTTCAAAAAGAAAATAGATAAAACATAAATAAATATAGCACAGAGGAGACAAATAGCATGTACTTTCCCTTATATTTGGAATGTAAAGATACTGGCCTCATGGGGTCAGATAGCAGAATGGTAGTCAGATAACAGAGGATGGAGTGAGGGGTTTAGATGAAAAATGGAAAAAGAAGTTCAAGACATTTACCACACAGCTTTGAATACAGCTAGCAGTCACTGTGCTATAACTTCTTTGCACGAATGAATCCATCAGAGTGGGAAACTATGAGGTTCTAAACTTTAAGCATTAGTTCCTGGTCATTATTTATAATCTCCCACTCGGAGTACTTCTATGCTTACGGCAGTAGTTTAATGATAACTGACCAATGTTGATGCACCAGGCCTCCTTTCTCAATGGAACAGTATTATTAGATTCACTTCTTTTCTTAGCTAGCCTCAACTGAAAACCAGCATATCAAGAAAAGACTGCAGGAGTTATCACTGTGTCTATTTTCAAGTTATACTCTAGACCCTTAGAGAAAAACAGCATGGTGCTGACACAGGCACATTGATCAGTGGAATAGAATAGGAAAGAATATAACACCATGACATGAGAGCTAACTTATCTTTAACAAAGATGCCAAAAAATACACGTGGAAGATGAAAAAACAACATCTTTAGCACAAATTAAACCAGATCCTTACCTCTCACCTTGCACAAAACTCAACTCCAAATGGATCCAAGACTCAGCAGAAGACTCCATACTCTGACAGTGTTAGAGGAAAATATTGAGATTTGACTTCACCTTACAGGTGCAGGTAAGGATGCTCTAAACACACTCACGTTGCTCAGGAAGTAAGACCAGGAAGTGAAAAATGGGATCTCATGAAGCTGAAAGACTCTGTACATCAAAGAAAGCTGTCAATCAAGTGAAGAGGAACCCATAGAGTGGAAGAAAATCCTTGTCAACCATCCATCTGATTGGTGTCTAGAATATACAAAGAATAACAACAAAGAAAACAAAACAAAACAAACAAACAAATAAAGCACCAAGAAGGGAACCAATTGAAAAATGGGGTTTGAAATGTAACATAATGTCCTCAAAAGAAGAAATACAAAGGGCTAACAAATGGGTAAGGAATATTTAAGATCCTTACCCATCAGAGAAAGGCAGATTAAGATCACTTTACAATTTCATCTTACCCCACTCAGAATGGCTATCATCAGGAATACAAATGCTGGCACACTTGAGAGGAAAGGAGAATGCTTCTATCCTCTTAGTAGGAGTAGAAACTAGTGGAACCAGCCTAGAAACCATTCTGGATGTTTTTAAACCCACAAGCTATAATGAAGTCTACCATATGACCTAGATATACAACTCCTGGGCATGTACCCAAAGGACTTTATGTCTTTATAGAGGGATACTTGAAAATCCATGTTCACTGGTGCACTGTTTACAGTAGCTAGGGAATGGAATCTGTCCAGATGCCCAACATCTGGCGAATGGGTAATTAACATGCAGTACCAAAGCTGCAAGAAAAGAAAAATGTATCAGGAAGATGGATGGAACTAGAAAAAAATAATTCTGAATGAGGTCACCCAGACCCAGAAAGACATGCCACACCTTCTGTCTTATATGAGGGTCCCAGATTCAGTTGGGTTTGTGTGTGTGTGTGTGTGTGTGTGTGTGTGTGTGTGTGTGTGTTTAATATGGAGAACATACAAAAGCAGAGAAACTAGAAATGGGCCATTAGTGGAGGTGCACTTAGGGAGGAGGGATACAATCGAGGTGAAATGAAAGCGGAGGGGCTAATACTTAGGTTTCAAGTAGGAAGAGGAATGATGGGGATAGGAAGATGAGGGGGCCAAGGGAAGGCTTAACCAAAATCACATGTGTATGAAAAAGCATCTTAGGAACCCATGACCTTGAATTTCAAGTGGAAAAGATATAATAGTAAAACATACTATGATGGTTAGTTTGCTATCAACCTAACAAGGTAGATTGTTTAGAAATAGAAAACTTCAACTAAGGAAATGAAAGAATGACCTATGGGCAAATCTGTAGGGCATTGTTTTGATTAATGATTTTATATGAGAAGGTCCATCCCAGAGGTGAGGTGGTATCTTTCTTTGATGACTGTTATATGAAAATATAGGTGAAATCAACCCTACCCCCCCCCACACACACAAGTTGTTTTGGTTGTGGTGTTTTTATCACAGCAATAGAAACCCTAACTAAAACATCATATAACATGAGAGAATAGGGAGAAAGTATTGGAAACTAATGATTTAAATAGGGATGGAAATGGGGGTAAGAGACAAGAGGAAGAGGAAATGGGTTCACTAAGACCAAGGGCATATGAAGAAGCTTTATGAAACTCATTAGCTTGTTAGTAAGAAAAATGAATTTGAACATTAGTGAACAATAGTGCTCCCAGAAAACATGGAAATCTTAATACCAAATAGATGTTACTTTCTTATTAGTACTGGTCAGAGGTTCGGAGGAGCTGTTTTCTTGGTTGTATCTGACACTTGCTCCAGAGGAGGGAGTAGACTTGGTATATAAATATGGCGGAAGCTATGGCTAGGGGAGGACCCTTTGTTGCTATTATGCTAACTGTACATGCTGTCCAACAGCTGTCTATGTTTGTATCTATATCTGTAAATTGATGCTGACCCCAACCGTGATCAGAGAACTTCATATTGCATAATGAATTTTACAGGGAGTGATGAAGGAAAGCAGATAGCTATCAGGAATAAGGTACTGGAGATGAGCGTTTGCACATTTTAGGAATCAGCTGATAAACCAGAGCTAACTGTTAGCTCAGAGGGTGACAAACTACATTAAAATAATCAAAAGAAGTAATGTTTCAGGCCACACCACACACACACACAGTAAAAGCAATAGAAAACATGAAAATGCAGTCCCCCAGTTGAGCACCACACAGATTCTCACAGGTAAGAGGGATGTCAATGTTGATTTTGTACCAGAAGATTAGTGAAAATTTTGTAGAGTCTTTGCAGCTTTTACATCTCCGAAGGCTGGAGTTATGCTGCAGTTAGAAGATGCTGCTAGCCATTTTCCTCAGAAAATGAGTGCATGGTCAGTGAGGTTACTGTGGGCAATCCAAGGGGACGACCTGCAGTGGCCCATTCCTGCAATGACTCTGCTAGTCAGACAAGGATGCAGAAGCTGCATCCTCAGAGACGCTAGAATCTGTGGTCTGTGATCTATGAGTCCGTAGTATTTCTATCCTCTCCAAGTTTTACTAGATGGAAATGACTGGGACATTCTACTCACTTTGAAAAGACTGGGGTAATTTTCTTGTTTGCCATTAAAATAAAGAAACAATTTTGCCATTAAAATAAAGAAAACACAATTATAAATCATAACTGGTAAGAGTTATCACAGTCAATATTGGTGGAATTAGACGCTCATATTGGGTACTCGCTGTAAGATCATGAATACTCTAGCTAATCTTTCTACATGCATTATACCTTTAATATTTGCTTGATTTTGAGGAATTGGCACCACTACCCTAATCTTTAACTAGACAAGATGAAGCTCAGCCTTCCTAAGTGTCTTCTTTTTTTCTCAGATGCTCATAAATACCAAGTAGAAGACACTATCTAGTTCATAGTCTATTCAGCCCACCCCCAACTACCCTCACTGTTTACATTAAAGGCAGTCCGAGGCAACAGCTGGAAGGCTCTGAATTAATTCTACACCACAACTTATCTCTTTTGTGTTTTTTATTTTCCAAATACCATTCTCAAAAAAATAATCGAAGTAACTGAAAAAATCCTGTTTGCTGTTGGCGAGACTAAAAACTAGCACTGCCACTTCAGATACAATTGGTCAGTTTCTTACAAAATGGGTTGTACTCATGTTGGAGAGGCAGTTGCACATTTTTTTGTATTTATCCAAATGATTTGGAAATGGAGAGCCACCAAAAGCCTTCACATGGGTGTTTGTAATAGTCATAGTTAAGGACACGAGGACACAATTAGAATATCCTGCAATAGGTGAGTAGTTGAATGTGTATTAATCTAACGGTATTGTTCATAACAGAGGGTAATCTACCACAGCATGGATAACATTGCCAAGGAAAAGACGTCAGCCTAAAAAAAAGGCTGCACACCAGAATTCTAGAAAAACACAGTATAGAGATGTCAAGGTCATTGATTGCACTGTATTAATTACTCTTTGCCCTTATAATCAATATCAGACAACGACTTCAAGATCAAAGCTACATTTGGTTTCCAGCAAGCAAATACCCTGTATGCGAGGGAAGCATGGGGCAGAAGCATCCCTTGGGTGTGGCAGCAGGAGTGGGAGGCAGCTTGCTCACATCTAAGAAGACTGGGAAACAGAAAGGAATTCTGCACTAGCTGACTTTCTCCTTTTCCCCCTTTGCACAGTCCAGAAGCACAGTCTGTGGAATGGGGCCACCCACATTCAGTGTGGATCCTAGCTCCAAAGCTAATCCTCTCTGGAAACACCCTTAGCAGCACACCCAGAGACATGCCTGAGTCACGCCCTAAATATTACTTAATCCAAACAAGTTGACCTTGAAGATTAACCATAACACAGAAGTTAGAGGGTGCACATTAGCAGGTGGAGTACTGGGGAGTCGGCGCCATGAAAAGTATTCTGTATGATATCACAGCAATGTGTTCATGACAACATATGTGGCCAAAATCCTATGGAATGAACCCCAACAGAAATGGCGTACTTAATAGCAATGTTAATATATTACTTAGAGCAAATATTCCTCATTGATGCAAGATCACTACAATAAAAGAAACCGTGTGTGGCAAAAGCTTCCAAAGTTTATTTTTAAAAAGAGCATCTTTATACCTCAAGCCCTCTTTGTCATAATCTATTGTTGGTGCCAGAGACACCTGATTATGTCATTGTCCCTGAGGCTTTAGCACATAATTTAGCACAACCATCATGCTAAGCCTGAGAGGGCTCACATGGTCCAGAACACTGGAGCAGGTATAAGATGCTGTGTCTCTGAGAAAAGAAATCATGGAGTTGAGGGTGTGAATTTAACTCTTCACTTACACTGCTTTGGAAGGGAGGGGTTAAAGACTTGCCTGGATGTGGGAGATTACCAGAAGAATGACTGAAGAGGGGGAGAGTCACAGAAGCAGAAGCAGATGAGATTTCTTAAGAGGTGACATTTCCGCAGGAGCTTCCTGGACTTTGCTGTGTCCTTGGAAAGGAGGGTCTTTCCTGCTATGATTCCGAGCCCGACTGTCTCTTTCTGAGACTCTTTTCTAGTTAAAATTTGCTTTCAAGTAGGATCTCCAGATAAAGGAAACAACTTGCCCCCAACATGTTAAGAGTCATTGTTGTGGAAATATCAACCTTATTTTTTAATAGGATAAGTAGCACCTGTCAGAGATATGGGGGAATGAAGGGATCACTGTATGTGCTAGCATGGTGATTGTGATACCCGGAATACCTCAAGTTCAAGGCTGTGGTCTAAGTCAGGGAGAAGACAGGGAGAATGGATTCCTAGTAAACACTTGAGTACAACTCACAGGTACACTGTTTATCTGTTCTCTCCAGCACAAAAGCAGTCACCAACAGGTTCTTTTTAATACTAGTCTAGACGAGGTTTTGCAATGTTGCAGGTTCTTAATTGTAGTAATTACTGCCTGAGAACAATTAAGCAGTCACTACCAAACATTTCTATTGGGTGAATCTAGTGTCCTATTAATAAACAGTCATGAACTTATCTCTTTCTGGAAAAACCTCCCTGGCTGGTTCCCTACTACAGAAATCTCAAGCTGGGCTTGTTCCCACACAGTCAGAGTTTGTAAAGCAGCTGTGTCCTCCTGAGCCAGACATGGTCCCTGTTCCTCTGAGGGCCAGAGGCAGGTTCTGCAGCTGCCTGCTGCTGTGATTGTGTCCTTGTTACTAATTAAAGGTAGTAACTGTGAATTCAGTGTGATACACAATAAGTATTCATCATGTAAGCCCAGGTGACCTGGATCTACCTGCAAATTGCATCTGTAAGTATCTTTTCTCAGGGGAAGCAATTTCTAATCGTTAGATCAAAGCCAAAAGTGAAAGATAGCTTTTCTTTTTATTTTCAAATGATGAATTTCATATTCTAAATTATCATTTTATCTACAACCACCTCCTCCAGCATTTTAGCTGGAACAGGGCTTCTTTTTGTTTCTCTGTTCATTTGCTGGGCTGGATTTATTATTTCGGGAGGGTTTCTTGTAAGCCGTATTCCCTTTCCTGCATCACATTGTAGAAACATAGGATGATAAAGCCAGCTGTCAATCAAAGTGCTCTCTGTTCTCAGGGTAGCTGAGTCAGTCCAGCCCTAAGAGGAAGCGTGAAGGAGGCTGTTAAATCTATTCATAGATGCGGAGATGTTCCAGCCACGGTGAGAGGTTGCAAATGACGCATGAATGCACCAGCAGTGGCAGGGAGGAGGAGGCTGCTGAGGAGGTAGGAGGAGGGAGAGCAGAAGTGGGGGTTGACAGAGAATTATAGCAAGCTCGATGCCATCCAAACCACTTCTTTGCAAAGACACAATTACAAAGGGTCTGCATCAGTAGAGATGGCTGCCCTGACACATGTTCCATGCCCTTTGAACTGTCATTTAGAGTGATGGCCTATGCATGTCCAAACGCTGTGTGTCTTCAGAACTAAGACACCTGCAGTGTTACTAACAAGTTGCCAGTGACTCATGGAAGCTTGGAAAAGAAATAAAAGACTATAGGTAAGAGGGAAAGGGGAAGACAGTCCTCTGTCCATTCTGATTGGATAGATAAACTAAGCCCCTGGTTCTAGGTCAGAAGAGAAATAATATAGTCTGGGCCCTGAAAGAGATTGGAGCAGACTAAACTGTACAGAATTGTTAAAAGGATTGCGGGGTGGGGGATGCGGATGAAGATTGAACACATTGCTGCTGGTGAATGGAAGATTACCATGGAAACTTTAGGGTTCTCTGTTATATAAGACTAACTCATCCTGATTAGTGAATATGCATGAACATATTCATGAATCCCAAACAAATGCAAATTACCTTTCTATTATTCCTACCTATTGTCAACCATTTACTGAGCCTACTGACTCCAGGGTGCTAGGCATTGCTGTACGTAAATTCCAATAGTTCTTATCTCTACCACTACAAGATTGCTAGGAGGGTCTGGAGAGAAACATGGCCCATGCAGATAATGGAAAGTCTTGTTTCTCCAAGGTGAGAGCTGTTGGGTATCCCTCACTGAGATTCTGTCCATCAGACCTGGGAAGGCTTTCATGTGTAACGAAAGGTAATGTAACCAAACAGTCTTGATCAAGTGGAGTTTTAGTGGTGTCTCTCTCATGATCAGGATCCATTCAAGAGAACAAACAAACATACTGATCAGAGAATCAGACTAGATTTTATAGCCTCTAAAGTCTATTCCATATTCAAACATTATAGTTTTATATGCTAAGATCCTTTTTTTCAATATAGATTTTATTTTATAATCAAATATACTATAAAATATATCATTTTAATATATAATATATAATTAAATATATAGATATGCATTATATATTATAAATAAATAATATAAAATATATATAATTAAACATAATTTATATATAAAAAATAAAAATATAAAATAAAATATAAAACTACTTCATAAATTGACAAAATATATTTTGGTGTTATTTCCCACGTTCACGACCCTCGCACTCTACCTGTAACCCTTCTTCTTCAGCCAGCCTACCTCATGTCTCATATTGTGTGTAGCCCACCAAGTTTAATAAGAGTTGCTGGTTGCTTGGTTAAAGGTGGGTGGAAGATTAATTCTAAACTTAATAATTTTAAAACTTTAGTAAACTGGTAATACACTTCAGAGCTTTACTGGCTGTTTCTGCCTCCAGTCTCACCCTGGTCCTGTTCTCCTTCTCTCTCTATGCCAACTGCCCTGGGTCAATGGAAGGAGCATTTACCTCTTCATCCCTCTTTAGGCTTATATAATAAAGGCAATGTGGAAGAGTGGGAAGGTACCAGGCAGAGAATAGAGGTTCTTCATCAGCATTGTCATCATTATCCTCTGTTATTGTATAGAGCAATGGTTTTGCTATGGCTTCTAGACATGTTCAAGATGTACACATGTATAAGATGCAGCCAATCCTTCATTTTCTACCAAACCTCTTCCTCCTACCCGCCTCCTTCTTCTCCTACCCCTATCCCTCCCTCTCCTCCTCCAAAGCTGGCCCCTTCTTTACAATTTCCTTTAAGCTAGGTAAAGGCTGTGTGAGAAAATGTCATTTTTGTCTTTCTAAATCTAGTTAATTTTTCTTAATACGATTAATTCCATTTTCTTTGAAAAGTGTCAAGATTTGATTCTTCTTAGAAGCTGATTAATATTTTATAGAGCATATCAGATTTGGAGAAGAACTTTCTAAAGGAGACATTTATTTTTATTGTATGAATAGTGTATTTTTTTTTTTTCATTTTTGTTTTTGGCTATGTGTATGCTGTTGCACCACATGTGTATCTTGTTGCCAAGGAGTCCAGAAAATGGCATCAGGTCCCCTGGACCTGAAGTTTCAGATGGTTGTGGGCTGGGAACTGAGCTTATTCTCTGTGAGAGTAGGAGGTGCTCTTAAGTGCTACACTAATCTCAAACTCTTCCCTAACTTTTCTGTGGTTTTAAAGCAATTTACCTCAGTGAGCTTCGTGAGCTTCAGAACCCTCATCTGCATAAGCTCACTTGATCTGATGGGAACTCAACAATGCTCAAAAGTATGTCCCACCCAACTGCCTGTTATGCAAATTGTACGGCAAATAAGATTTCTACATTCCTAAACTGTTGGGCAGTAGAAAAAGGTGAATACTTTGTGACATGTTAAAGTTATGTGATTATAGTTTGCTGTCTGTTGGCCAAACTTTCTGTAAACATGCACACATAATTAGTAGTGTATAATAGAAGATTTTTGAGGTGATGTTTGAAATGCGTATCTCTAGGGCCTTTTTGTAGAAAACATGTTTCAAGTCCTTGACTCACTGATCCAGTTAGTCATTGAATATTAAGTCTCTGTAATTTGAATAAGATTTTAATTCATTTTTAGTGTATTTTTATCTTTTAAAATAAAAACATAAGCGTTTTACACATTTGTGGGATTAGAACATCATGTTCCCATGTACTATATACTGAGGAATAAATCAGGATAAACATCAACCTCATCAAATACTATGTCTTGTACTGATTTTAATTAATTTGTATACATTTAATAAGCAGACTTATTTATAAATTTATTGGACTCTATTAGAAATAATTATACAAAGCCATCCTTTAGCAGAGGGAGATGGCTCAGATGCTTTTCTTTTGAATGGACCCAGGTTCCAGTCCCAGCACCAGCTTGGCATCTCACAACTCTCTGTAACTCCAGCCCCATGGGATTCAAGTCGTTCATTTGGCCTCAATAGGTACTGCACACATTGGGTGCACATATACACCTGCAGGTAAGATGTTCAATACATAGAAAATGAATTCAAATAAATCTTCAAAAAATAAGTAAAAAAATTTAAAAGCCCTTTATATAAGTGGGAAACCAGAGCTGTAAATAAGTGCCTACTGGGAAACCACTACTATTTCACACTCACCTCATTTTTCAGATGCACACATTGAGCGCTGAGCAGAAGAGAATGCGCCAAGATGTAAACTAAGTGGCTTCCAAAGGAAAGGCACCCTTTCTTGGCTTCCTCACTCCTCCCTATCAGCCTACTCTAAAGACCTTCCCTGCTGAAGAAAACTCCCCATAAACGCATCAGCATTTCAGATGATGAAGGTGTCTCCAAATGCCCCATGAGAAAGAGTCTTGCTGGAGAAAGTGAGTGTCCTTGCAGAGGTATTTCTGCTATGCTCCTAGCTGAGCCTGTACCCCACAGCTCAGCTGCCACCACGGGAGGCGGTTCTAGCAATAAGAAGTTCATTATCAAATTTCCAGTGGTTTCTTTTTTCTCCTTGGTTTTTCAAGTCTAAAAAACTAGCAGAGAGAGAAGTGTCTTCAGATAATAGAGCCCCTGGCTATCTACCTAGCTCGGGTGATTTATTTTCCCCAATACATAACACTGGTCTTTTTCAAAGCACATATACCAAAAACAAGAAAGAAACCATCCCCGTGAAGGGATTATTTGCTACAAATGCCTATTTAAAAATTCTATAGTTTGCTCAAATCAGCTTCTGAGATCTTGTGGTGACAGGGTCAGGATTTGGGTGTCACATTTGTCAACAGTTCAGCCAGAATGGAGCATCTGATGTACACTGCACATTAGCAATTGAACCACTATGGAGGGACTTGAATCAGAACTCCAGTGCCTCTGGGTCTTTTCACTGATGGTTTCCTCAGAAAATATTTGTCATGTGACTCAAGAAAGACAACAGAAGGCACTGCTTATGCATAGGAGATGTACAGAAAGAGATGGAGCACAGAGAGAGCTAGCTCCCAGGCCCTGCCTGTCCCAGTGATGAGTGATGACCATTTTAGTCACCCTTTCCTTGTTTGTCACAACATGTGGGTTGGGAAGCCCGAGGTCCTAACAGGCAGTCTAGCTCGAGCAGAGTACTGAGGGCATGGGGCATAATAATTTCAACTCTTCACCCTGGGAGGATCCCCAAGGCTGTGACTTAGAGACCAGATCCAGAGTGTTGGACTTGGGGGACACATGAACACGGTGAGCTGGGTGAAGACTGGAGTTAATTAATAGCAACTCTAAAGGCTGCGCCAACTTTAAAGTTCTGTTTAATTTTGCCATGAGCAGTGTGTCTGCTTTGAATGAGAACCCAGGGCCAATGAGCCGAAAGACGTCCTTATCCAACCTACAGACACCTGCTCTGGGCTGGGAACTGGGTAGAGAAACAAAGCAAGATGTATGAGCAGGAGCAGTAAGCCTTCCCAGGTGCCTCATCGGTGCCAGTTTCCATAGCCTTATCCTGGCCAGAGACCTGCCTGAAAGTACCATCCCCTTCCCTCTGTCCTCCATGCCATTTCATCTGCTGCAAGCTCAAGCACGGATGGCTCACATTATATAGCTATTCAAAAACGCCATAATTGTGTTCCTCTTCCACAGTCTGCACAGATTCAAGGATGGCTTAGAAAACACATAAGCACATGACCATCTAAGTGATAAACTTTATCTATATTCCTCTGGGTCAGAAACAGATCCTGGGTAATTTTTGCTAGGAGATGTTCTGGTAGAAGAAATGATACCTTGCTGCATAGCTAATAAGATGCATCATCTGTCAGCATTGAGGATCCCTTTCAGTCCTTAATTATTATCATTAGGCACAAGTGTAAGTGCTCTGGAATTTCATCTTGGGGTGGGGCTCTGTGAACAGCTCTTAACTTCCCTAAAGGGCTCTCTGGGAGCAGGAAGCTTGCCCATGGAGATCAACACATCACCACCACCACTCCTTTGAGTGGAGTTATTTGGGATTGTTTTAGTGACAACTGCTTGGATGACAAAACTATGTAAATTCTGTGGTGAGAAGAACTGATAGTCTCCTGGCTACATTGTTTTTGCTAGCTGACTTCCCAGCTGAGGCCACATCTTTCCAAAACTTGCAAAGGGGATTCCCACATCTCTCCTCCTACGCTACCAAGCATCCTTTACAGGCACAAAATAAAAACCCTTTGAAAAGGACTCTTTAACTTGATGCATTATCTCTACATTAGCAAAATAAATCAAAGCTGAAGCAATCGACATTTGCTAATGGCACCCTTCTGCTTGCAGCTCACATTTGTGACCATCCCATGAGTGTACAGGGCCCCTGCCATGTGCTTAAGTCTGTGGTGGTTGCTGTGGGAGTTTCAGAAAAATTATGAGACAGTCTTCTTTTTAGAGGGGCTTATAATTCAAAGTTTAGCTGTCCTTTGGAAAGACATAACAAATAGTTCACAAACATTGTCAGCCTTATGTCAAACAGATTTGGGATTCAACTTTACTCTCCCACTTTCAGGCTGAGTCAGGATCCCAGATTTCATCTCTTGATTTCACATTTCATCATCTGAAAACTGGGAATGTTGATAACCCCTTTGAGACAGTTTTGAGTGGGAAGGAAACAGACACCCAACAGGGCAGGGAAAAAAAAATCACTAAAAACCATGGTAATGACAGTTAAACAGTGTGAAGAAATGGAATAGCCTAGCTGTAAGAAAAATTAACAATAATTATAATGGCATAGCATGTGTATCTGATAGGCATTTGAAAAAGAGGGAAGCCTTTGGGGCTAAAATAATAATAATAAATGTTTTAGAGTTGTCTTACTTTGGAGTTTTACTCCTGTGGACAGACACCATGAACCAGGCAACTCTTATAAGGACAACATTTAATTGGGGCTGGCCTACAGATTCAGAGATTCAGTCCATTATCATCGAGGTGGGAAATATGGCATCATCCAAGCAGGCATGGTGCAGGAGGAGCTGAGAGTTCTATATCTTGATCAGAAGGCCTCTGGGAGAAGACTGGCTTTCAGGATGTTAGGAGAAGGATCTCAAAGCCCATCCCCAAAGTGGCCTACTTTCTCCACAGAGGCCACACCTCCTAATAGTGCCACTCTCTGGGCCAACCATATTCAAATCACTATATGAGGATAGAAGAATCTAAGCTAATTTTAAAATTCAATGTAGAATTCAGTTAGGGGAGGTTAAAATGTAGACATTCCAAGTGGATATAATAGCTGTGCCTGGTAGAAACATTCAATCTGCACTGTGACCTGCTGTAGAATTCTACTAATGGAATCTCTTTTAAATGTTTCTTCACCAAGAAAATCCAAAATCTTCGTAGAGACATCCACTGGTGGGCATTCAGCTTTAGTTTCTCAGCAACCTCTTCTAATTCTTTGGTTCTATTGTACTTCCAGAGGCAACACCCTTGGCTATGACAAAGACTTATTTTGTGTTCTCTTTTTAATCCTAGGTTACAGCCTCTTATGCAGGCTGCAAGTGAGACAGATGGGCTAGAAGAAAGATGAAGATCCAAGTTCCTTCCTCATTACTTACTAACTCAGGAGAGTTAAAAAAAATTCTAAAAAGTATAAAACTGATAAACCGTCAATTTTCTTGTTCCTTCAAGAATTAAAACAAAAGTTGTGTCACTGTATCACTGGGCAAATAGAAGGAGATTAATACATGCAAATATTCACGATTATGACAAATTATGTAGCCTATAGATGGTGACTGTTTAGTGTCTTCTTGCAAAGTTTACTCTCACATTAAAGAGACATGTAACATATTAGTCGAGTGTATGTGGGAGTAGTGACCTACCTCTGGAAAGAATAATGACCACATAATCCTGCAATGCTGTCTTCCCATTTTCATTTGTTCTGTTCCTCCTGTGGCTTTTGAGCACTGCTAATGAGTGGATCTAGGAACATTTTACTTCAGTTTCTAGTGGTGTCACTGCTCTGAGTGATGAAAGTTATTTTTCTGGTCAGAAGCTATAAGGTATAAATGTGTTTCTTGCTTTGCTGCCTCGCTATTTCTGTCAGTTTGATGGAATGCCAAAAGCTTCTTTGGTGATTTATTTGGTTGTAGACAGATTAATAAATACGAGGAACACTCATTTCCAATCCAAGTTCAGAGGAATTAATGTCTCTGATTTGATTCTTTATTGATTTTATAGATTTAGACAGCTTTAAGGCCAGTCTTTCCTTGTGCTGATAAAGAAACTCAGACTGTGTCAAGTACTGGGAAATTAACTCTACATGTACTGCCAGGGACAATACACCCAACTGAGTAAGGCATAAAACATGAGGGTCTACCAAAAAAGGGGCACCCTTCAAATATGACATTTATGAAACAGGCACCGAAGAATAATCCACAAAGGCATTTGAAAGTTGATATTTTCTTTCTGCCTAATACAAACAGTATTGTCTGTCAGGCCCTAATAACCTTAAAGTTGAGGAAATAAAGTAATTACAGCTACACCAAGTATGAAAAAGACAGAATTCATTTGTCAATTAAAAAAAATCTTGAGTATTTCTATTTTACACTGCCCCCTAAGTTCTTTTCCAATTTGTGCAGGACCCTACAGACACTGCACTAGTTGACGTCTCTTTATACTATGTCAAATAGTGATGAAGCCTCAGTAACAGGAAGACACACTAGGTTCAGAGCTGCCATAGGTTGAGATGGCAGAAGAGAAATGCAATGTGTATTAGTTCAAGAATTTAAGTCTGAAGCAGGGACTGCTGTCCTAAAAGAAAAGTGGAAACAAACACAGCATTTTGTCTCCACCTTGCTTAGGTTTTCTGCTTTCATCTGGTACACTCTATAAACTCTAGATAAGATATCTAGTCACAGGAAAAAACAATTCACTGTGGTATCGCCATGGAAATGTTACATGACTGCTGTATTGCTTCTCCAGCGGTTTCTCAAATCATCTCTACACAATTTATAGGTGCTGTGAATGCATTCAAGTTGAAGCACTGCAAGCCTATATATCATGGCCTTACCTTGGCAGGGGAGAGGAAGCCTCTGATCATGGCTCTTAGACAGCCATTCAGCACCTGAATGAGCAGACAGAAATCAAGCTGGAGAGCTAAGTTATACCAATGGCTTCAAGCAGGGAAATTGAAAGGAGTTTTAACTTTGAGTTCTATCTGAGCCCAAATAGAAGTCTACAGGCCACACTGGAATCTCAGAAGTGACTGGTTATTTCCTTTTAGACAGTCTTGCTCTGTTCTCTAGGCTGACCTCAGACTCCCAGCCTCAAGAAGTCCTCCTATCTCCGGCTTCCATGAAGCTGGAACTACTGGTTCAGGCCACTGCATTCAGCCAAGATCAGAGATTTTGAAGAGCTCCGAATGATATTCCATCACAACTCACCCCAGTAAATCCTCTCCCACTTGTATTATTCCTAGGCTATCCCAAATATCCCCCAGTCTACAAAGTATGGTGAAGTTCACTAATCCAATGAAGGACATCCAATGAGTTGGAGGTCAAATGTAACTTTGAAGCAAATAGCAACAATAATAGATAAATTATTTAACCTCTTACATAAACACTCTAAGATATCTGTTACTGGCCAGTACCTTTAAAAAATAAATCAGGTCCCTTAATATCACCGCATGAGCCATCTAAGCTGGCTGGAGGCCCAAGATAAAATGATAATTAGTAGTGAATCAGTGTAGACAAGGAAAATATATGATCTATTGAATATTTTGACTTAAAAATATTTATTGCATTTATAGGTTGTAATATTGAGTGCCCTCTGGCCACCAGTTTTACAGTGGAGCAAAGCTATTCATTCAATAAAAGTAAACTCAGCATAGTTACATGATATAGGTTGAGCTAATTTGTTTTCCATTTGACTGCCATAACATCATGCACATATAGCTTACATTGTTGCAAACTCTATAATAAATAGTATGGAAAAGAAATACTATATTTGAAAATAATATGCCACAAAGGCATTCAGAAAACAGATCACCCATTGAGGCAGCTTGCACATATAATGAAACTGAAATTTATAGCTTGAGAATTAGTCCTACAAAGTGGCTGTATGCCTTCTCCCTACTACACTAAGAGGGAAGATAACCATCAGATATGTTGCACACTCCACCCCTAAATCCAGGATGGGCTTGAAAGTCTGAGAATGTTTGAGGTATCTCTATGCATTCCAGTGACATTCTAAGCAACATACAGAAATCTAAATAGGTAAAAGTCAAGTACTTTAGTTCACAGAATCCTACATATTATCTATATATGAGAGGACTATTTTTCAAGATATTCAACAAATTTTAAGATAATAGCTCACAGTTTGATCAGAATTTTCAAATAAACACTCCAGAAATGAGGTATGTGACAGTAATTTCTGAGGTTAATCATGGATCATTGTTCTAATTAATAATGGTAAAATTGATAAAATATCCTGAAAAATTCTTGAAGAATTTTGTGCATTTGTTTTCTGCAGATGTTGTAACAAACTCTGTGT
The DNA here is from genome assembly GCF_011762505.2 of Arvicanthis niloticus. NCBI lineage: Eukaryota > Metazoa > Chordata > Mammalia > Rodentia > Muridae > Arvicanthis > Arvicanthis niloticus. The sequence goes on along the minus strand of NC_047676.1, from coordinate 43,352,986 downwards.
GGCTTAAATAAGTTAAATACACTGTCCCAATATTTTGAAGAATGGAAGTCTAAAATCAAGGTGTTAACTGGCTTGATCCTTCTGAAGGAAGAATCTAGTCCAGTTCTTTCCCTTTTGTAGAAAATTGACTTCTCCTGTGGTTATTCATAAAGCTGTCCCTCTGTGAATGTCCTTGTGAACCTTTTGAAAGAAATCAGTCACACCAACATTGAGTGTCATGCTAATGACTTATTTACTTTTTATTGAAAATAGATTTTTTTCATAGTGTACAGTTTCCCATCCCCCAAATCCTCCTAAATCCTCCCCAACTCCTTATCCACTCAAACCCACAACCTTCTTACTCTCTCTTTTTAGAGAACAAACTACAGGAAGGGGAAATGTAGGTCTGTGTCTTGAGAGTGGGCATGGGTTCTGTTGGGCTGAGTTGTGGGTCCCGCGCACGTCTGTCACCCCAAGGTGCTGGTGCCGCAGCTCAGGAGGGCAGAAGCTCGGGAATTCAAACATGTTACTCCACGCCCGCGCCAGGCAGACACCAGGCTGTGGGAAGCCGTGCAACTCAACTCTGCTCTGGGGTGGAGAGAACACAGTCTAGCACCCCACATGGGCAGGGGCTCTTGGGTTGGGGATCTCTGGGCCAGGAGGCAGCCAGAGACCTCTCAAGCCCTTGGGCTCTCAGGTGCCACTGAGAGGCTATGGAAGGGTTGAGATGAGGTGGAGAGGCTGGACCAGGAGAGATGAGCTCTGGCAGCGCCCCACAGGGAGTGAGACCCTTGGTCATGACAACTTGCTTGGCTGGGTCATGCCTGGGTCCCTGTGGCTGGAACACAGAGAGGTCCTCAGTGAGAAATTAGAAGGCAGCTCGGTAGTTGAAGACCTTCTCCACGTTCCCCACTTCAGGTCTCCAAGAGGAGAGGTAGTCCATGGTTTTAAAATGTTTATTGTCATGGCAAAAAATGGATGAAGCCGTACCCCGTACCCCGTGTTCTCAGGGCGAGGAGGAGGAGAATCTGGGAAGGAATGCTTAATTGGCTACGCCCTCTGAGCTTTAGGTATCTCATGAATATGGAGATCTCTTGAGGCACTGCAGCCTGTAGTCACACCCTCTACCTGTGCTATGTGACCTTGACCTATGGCCACAAACCTTTCTTTGGGAGGGGCTATAGATGGCTGAAGCTAAGTGAAAGGAACCAGGGCCCAGGAGCAAGGCCAAATACCTACTGTCCTTTTAGGGTCTCCAGGGTTCGAGGCCTGTGTTTGACCTCTCACAGCCCATTGCCCCACAGGGAAACATAAGATAAAACAAAAACAAACAAGCCCAAATAGGACAAAACAAACAAACAACAGAAAAAAGGGCCAAAGAAAAAGCACAAGAAACACATGCAGACACAAAAATACAGACAGTTGTATGCACCGAAATCCTGTAAAGACAGAAAATCCGAAACTGTATTATATAAGCAATGACCTGTAAGTGATGGAAAAATACTCACATAAAGCAATATGAACCTCCCCAAAAAAGATGAAAATGAGGCCTGCCCTCAAGTGTCATTTGTGTACCCACTGAGACTCCATTGTGAATAGTTAGTAACCATAGATGGCTTCTAGGTTAGGAATGGGGGGGGACTTTTCTTCTCCTCCCCTCTCAGCCCTAGGACCCCACTGTGCAGGCTCTGTGCATGCTGCCACAGTATCTGTGAGGTTGGACATGTGCCAGTTCTGTTGTGACCAGAAGGCCTTGTTTTCTTGGTGTCCTCCATCCCCACTGACTTACAATCTTTCTGCCTCCTTTCCTGCATGCTTCCCTGAGCCCTGTGTGGAGGGATTTGATGGAGCCATCCCATTTAGTACAGTGTTTCAAGTTCTCTCACTATCTGCACTTTGTCCAGTTCTGGGTCTCTGTGTTTGTTCCCATCAACCTCAGGATTCACTTTAACTTGTTACCTGCATCATGCTCTTTGGTGCTCACATCGGAGTTACATTTTCATCTTTCTTACTGTTTCCTTCTCATCCATCCTTTTGCCTTCCTCCTGCTCTCTTCACTCCTGACCACACACAGAACCACAGTCACAAGAGAAGCATGATCTTGAATATTTGTGGTCTTCATAAACCTTGTGTTGTTTTCCATTTTAGTACTTTGAGTTGTGTCCATAAAAATAAAGTTTGTATGGCTTATCTCTACCAAAGGAGTCAATATGCATCGTTACTCATTACTCCAGACACCTGCACTGGCCACCTACTCTAAGTGTAAGCTTTTTCTTAGATGAAATGAGATCAAATGTCTGTGTAACTCCTCATTTAACAATGCCTTCTCCTTCTTTTCTCCTCTTCTTTTTCTGAGATACGATGTCATCATATAGCCTAGAACAGACAAAGAACTGTGGACTTTCCAGCACACAGCACAGGCAGGCCTTAGACACCTGTTTTCTGTCACATCACACAGCCAAGACTGAGGATGTCACACAGGGCCTGCCAGTCATATGGCCAGTCTACAGCAGAAAGTTCCACAATATGTAGGTATGTGTAGGACAGGTGAGTGAGAAACAGAACAGCTTGAGCATTAAGAAGAAAGATGAAACTGGAGACTCACAGATAGAGAGTAAGTAGCCTGTTGTGAGTGGCCAGCCACACCATCTGGGCCATGGTGAGATCCCCAGCCTAAGCTCTCACTGAAGTCCATGTCTGGGTCTGTGACAACACAACAATAGGGGTGGGTGACAATTTCCATGGCTCATATTCCCACTAGAAAATATGGAGATGTCCCTGGTGGGGGCACCCTTTGGGGACCACATGGATGTCCAGGGGCTGTGCAGAACTGTCCTTGATTCTTAGTGGCTACAACTCTCTGGAAAGTTGGCCCCACCTCTCATAGCTGATAATACTTAGGAAAGCAGCTCTGGAGCCTCATTTGGACAGCCCAACTGAGCTGATTCTGGTGGTGGGGGCACAGGTGAGCCAGCCCGGAAGGGGAAAGGATGGGAGAGCTGGCCCTGCCACTTGTCTAGTCTACCGTAAGGTGTGGGGGGGAGGGGGGGAGGGAGGGTGATGTTCTCATCCCTTCCCCATCTTCAACTGTAGTAGTTTGTAGAGTTGGCCCTGAGATCATGAGAGCAAGAGAGCAAAAGAGCTAGCCTTGTGCCATTACTGGCTGTAGCACTTGGGGAGAGTGAGCCCTGAACTTTGCCTGGGCAACACACTGGAGCTGGCCCTGATGGTGAAGGCACAGGTGAGCAAGTTGCAAGGGTGTGAATGCACTTGGGAGATTGGGTCCTGCCGCTTGACTGGGCAGCACAATGCAGCTGGCCCTGGAAGCATGGGTGTGGTGCAGGTGACAAGACCCAAGGTCATGAGAGCAGGACAGCTGACCCCCTGCACACTCCTGATGGCCACAGTGGCATTGGGTATCCTAACTGGAGCAGTGCTGGAGAACTAACTCTGGTGGTGTGAACAAAGGAGAGCCAGGGAGCCGGCCAGCTCAGCCACGACCCAGGCCCAGATGCAGGGCTCTGAGTTGACTTGTCCCTACACCTATATCTTCTGTCAAAGGGTCAGTCTTGCTGATCCGGACCTGCAGGGTCTCCATGATACAGGGCAACAGCAGGATAACTGGGAGGAGTCTCAGTGAGGATCCAATATTGATGGTGTCACAGAAGCCAGAGACCTTGAAGCCGACCAATGAACATTTGCAAGTGAAGATGTATGAATAGAGGGGTATGCTAGAGGCCACGCTGTAACATAGAACAGCTTTTACAATGAGATGTTTTCTGTGCTTTGTTTTGTATGGGTGTGTGCTTTTTATTTTGAGGGAGGAGTTGCAAGAGCTAAAGTTAGATATGAGGGAATGGAGACTTGAAGGGGAATGAGGTCCATGATGTGAAACTCACAAAGAATCAATAAAATGTTTATTTTAAAAGGGCCCATTTAATATAAGGTGTTTATATTTGTGACTTCGTATCCATTTTTATATAGCAGGTTTATTTGCATAATATGATACACAAATCTGATTTGATAAAATGATGTGGGGAAAATTTTTTTTTCCAAATGTTCACTTTCAGTGTTTGTGTGACTTTGAGGCTTTTGTCTTGGGAAAGAAAACAGATAAAAGGTTCTCTTCTAAAAACAGCTGTGTGGTTCCCTCCATCGCTCCCTCAGATCCTTGAGGTCTGACAGGGCAAATATATCATCTTCAGAGAAGACAGCTGTGTCTTCTCTGTCCTGCTCCAGAGAGTGTTGATTTATAGAATAGAGTAAGCTTATTTATTTCTACAAAAATTTCAATTATATATTTTTACATGAATCAAATTTTAGGTTATAAATAAAATTAATAATGTATAAGCTCTCCTGTAAATAGACACTAATTATATTTTGATGTATATAGTTGATGTAACAATACTAGCAAAATATAATCAATATGTTCATGGAAATACAAATATTAAAATAGTTTCTGAATCCTTTGGCCCAGGATCCCAAGCACCCCATTCTTCTACTAGAACAGGTTGAAAACTGAAGTGCTCAAACATTTTTTATCATTATTCTTACTATTTTCAGAACATGAATGAGAATTATGTCATGTGCTGTATGAGATTCTGGATCTGACTAGACAACTTTGGTTTAAGGACAACTGCAGAATGTAATATTTCATATTCTGTACATGTATATATGTGTGGTATATGTATATGCTCACATGAGAGTGTGTGTATGAGTGTGTGCACATACATGCATGCATGTAGAATCCAGAGGTTGAAATGAGGCATCTTTCTCAATCATTGTTCACCTTGGTATGAAGAGACAGTCTTTCCTGAGTTTGGAGCTCATCAGATTGATTCTATTGGCTAGAATATATATATGTATTTAGATCTAAATATATATATATATATATATATATATATATTCTAGAATATATATATTCTAAATATGTATATATTTGTATGTGTATATGTATATATGTATATGTAAGATAAATAAGGAAGGACATCTGTGTTTATAGCATTATAGTTATATGCACATGTATATATATATACTCTATATCATATATATTCTGTATATAACTATATATACATAAGTATCTATCTACAGAATGTCATACACACACACACACACACACACACACACATATATATATATATATATATATATATATATATATATATATATATATATATATATAAAATCTGTGTCTTGTATTGACCACTGCATTCCAGGTATCTCTCTGTCTCCTCAAAAATACTTGGATGACAGGTACATATGTCATCATGCCCAGTTTTTCAAGTGTTTCCTAAGCTTCCAAACTTAGTTCTTCATACTTGTATTGTAGGTACTTTACTGACAAAACCATCTCTTCAGCCTTTTAATAATTTATTATGTTAAAAAGTCTTGATAGGCATGGTAGTACAGGTAGATATTCTTAGCATCCAGAGGCTAAGGCAGGACATAGAAAGTTATAGGGTAACCTGAACTACAGAGCAAATTTGAACTAGCCTGGGATATAGATCAAGATGCTGTCTCAAAAGACAAGCAACAAAAATCATTTGAAGGATGATTTCCCTAAAATGCAAAATAATGTATATGTGTAATATAAATTGAAGTCATTATAAAGTGATCATTAACCCAGAAACCTAAAATTATACAGAAATACAGAGCTTAAAGATGATCTTGACATTATTGTCATATAAAAATCTTCATAGAGGCTGTTTAAATGTTATGAATTGCAAATATAATTTTGGATTAACTCTGAGTTTATATGTATTATTCATGTATGCAGAACACATACCACTGTGAAGTAAGGAAAACTGCCTAGCTCAAGTTCATGTAAATTAAACTTCCTTTGAAGTCTTCAAAAATAGCAATTATTGAATCACTGGTGATCCACTACTTATAGCCTCCTTTGTGACAATTCCTACAAAATGTTTCTTAATAATGCAATTTATAGAATTTCTCCTTGTTAAGACAGAGCCACAGAATTCTTTACATATCTTCTGATATTAAGTGTCATGTGTAAAGATATAGCCAAAACAATGTATAAGATTTTGTTTTACTCCTTTGAACAAGCTTTTGCATACCTTTCCAAAATAAATAAATAAATAAAATCTTACAAGAGATAAAGACATAATGGTCACACACTCACAGACACACACACACACACACACACACACACACACACAGAGAGAGAGAGAGAGAGAGAGAGAGAGAGAGAGAGAGAGAGACAGAGAGACAGAGAGACAGAGAGACAGAGAGACAGAGAGAGAGACAGAGAGGTGTACAGGATCTTTTACTTGATACTAAAAATAGTAATTATTTTTTGAAATTTGGTGAGTGACTGAAAACACATTTGGGATGGTATATGAAGATATGAAGTGCTAAGAGAGACATGGTTTGAACTTGGCTGCATCTACATTTCTGAAAGCAGATCTGGGCTGTTTTGAGCATAAGTCCAGTATGACTGCAACACATGGCTTCCACTGAGCTCTCCTAACAAGAAAAGAAAACTCTATTTTTAATTTCCTATCTCACAAATTCTGTTTTGGGTTTTGTTCTTTTGGTTTTTGGGTTTTTTGTTTAAATTTTTTATTTTATTTATTTACTTATTTTTTAATTTTACTTTTCTAGGACTGGTCATTCAGGGGGACAGTCTATCTATGGAGACAAGACAACAGTTGATGGATTTCTGGTCACCGGCTGCAGGCAAGGTTGACTCAAAATGAGGCTGCCTGTTTGTGCGCACTTGCAGTAAAAGCAGGAGGAAGGAGCCATGGAAAGAGGACAGTCCTGTGTGGGGAGATGTTTGTTGGCTATTCTTTGAAGAGAAAAAAAAAGATACTTCCTGTTGGCTTTCTTACTTAGGGCTTCCAAAACCCCTTCCTCTCATCTGTCTCATAGAGGAGTCTAATTTTTTGAAAAAACAAAAAAACAAAAACAAAACAAAACAAAAAACTCCTGATATTTTAAAAAGCCACAGGTACCCAATCCTGATGTTTAACAGCAAATGCAGAATGAGTCTCTGTGTTTCAACACAGATTGGATTTTGCCCACTGAGATAGATCTTCAGCTTGCTCTGACTCATTTATCATTGAGATGGACTTCGTGGTGTCAGAAGCAACCGCAGCAGGTGATGTTAAAAGCTCATGGCTGGTGGCAGCATGTACCAGATGTCCAGTCAAAGCAGATATGACCAAAAGAGACTGGGAAAAAACCCACAAAAACAAAACTAAGGAAGCATTCGGGGAATTGAGGAAGCACTAGTAAGACATTGCTCGCTTGGCTTAAAGAAATAGAATCACCATCTTATTCTATGGCCAAGAGAATGTCCAGAGGAATTATTTTAAATAGATTCTGAACCTGACAATGAAGCCCTGACAGGTGTTTGGGCTGTTTTTCTTGTTGGTGAAAAGTTTTTCAGAACAGCACATGGCTGGTTCCTCCATGATCTACAAAGGGAAGACAATAGAGACACGCGTTCCCACTTCTGCACTCAGTCATCCACCACCCAGGAAGACACTTAAGAGGCTCTGTTGCTAATGTTTACCAAGTGCTTTACTAATTTAGGATTAAAATGGGCAGATCTGAAAAAAGAGGCTGGGCTGGAACTTGGAAGGCAATCAGAAATCCAGCCCAGCAAGTCTAATGGTTTGTTTTCAGCCTTTATATAACCACCTCCTGCTATCAAGAAACCTGCGAGAGTACTCGGGGGAAGTTTATAGAGAAGGAAATGGAGAAAGTGTACATTGTTTTTTAGTTGTTTTCTTAAGACTCCTGGATGGCAAGGGTGTGTGTTTTATAATTATGAAAGTTTGCTCAGCTTGTAGAGATCTTGTAGGTTTCAGTATCACAGCCAACCAAGATCCGGTAGCATGCCGTGCCACCTTGGAAAAGCAAATGCCGGAGAGCCCTTGAATCATCTTAAATTATGCCCTTGAAATAGCTATAAATGAACTTGGCTGCTATCCAACGTAGGCCAGCGAAGAGAACATGCCAGGGGGAAATGTTTTTGTCCATGCTGGAATGACCAGCTGTCACTGCGTGCCAGCAAGTGGAGGGCACAGAATTGGCGGATCTGTGGGAATAAGCAAACAGTCCTGCTTTCTCCACAGAAACTCATTTCCCTCTGCTGCATATTGACAATTGGGAGCTATGTTTGCAAAGTGGTTTATGTGCAAGCAAAGCATCCAGTAGGGTAGAGGCAAATATTTACCCCAGCAGATCTTAGAAGCTCAAACTCATTCTTCACAGAAACACGGATTAACACATTCCCAAAGTGCTGGCTCGAGAGGAGAGCATTTGCTGACCCAAAATATTCTACAATTAATGTTTATTTCAAAACCAGCCTGACATAAGTTGCTAATTACACCAACATAAGAAAAAATTTGGGCATTCCTGTATTAGGGGAAGAAAGGGTCATAATAACTTTTGGGTGTGGGTTATCTACATGGATTGTTTAAATTAGCTTGATCAGACCCAACATTAGCTTTGATCCAGTCTGGTCTTTAGTTAATCTATGTTTAAAATAGCTTCCTACCAGTTAACAAAACTGTTAGCTTTAGTCTTGAATACCAAAAATATCAACTTAAGTACTGTGTAGCTAAATCAATAGTACCCCTGGCCTGCATTAAAACTATAGTCTGTGTTAATATTTGAGACCTTGACACATAGGAGCATGATGTAAGTACTAAAACAAGTATATTATTTAAATTAAAAGAATCGAATAGAGTAATATTTTTTTCTCTTAAATTTTAAGAAGAAACTATTTTTATTAGGTATGTTGTTCCAATATTAGATGTCTTAAAATGTTTTAACTGTTTATAACAGTCTAGAAAAATAGTAATGACTGGTGTATGTATGTATATATGTCATGCATATAGACAGTCAAGTATGTACAAGGATGATTATTTTTAACATAGTTTTTTAAAATGGAGCGTCTAGACCATGTTGTCTTCTTTGTTCCACGAACAATTCTTAACGGTGACATTTGTTATGCACTAGTCTCAGTTCTAAGTACACAGCACATATTGACTTATTTAATTCTTAGGCAAACCTAAAAGATATATGTATTTTTCATACCTACTTTACATTATGGAGGAAACCAAAACTCAAGAGTATTTAGCAATCTGCAAGATCTCACGTTCTACCAAGCGGCATAATTGAGGTTAGAGACCAGAATGTCTTCCTAGGAAATCTTTGCACTTGGCTTCTTTACAAAGTTGCCAGTCAAAAGACGAAGCATATCCCTGTATTAGGATGACGCCATAACCTTTCAAGTCTCCCCACTACCACTCTGCTAAGCATGCTTCCTGTTTCTTGGTGCTGCCACACAATTATGACTAATGTTCATTATGGTGAATTCACAGGACGATTCTGAGTTCTATTTGAACCATTAATGACTGGATAACACTTAATACAATCTTCACAGTTGAGAGGGTAACAGTGAACACAATAGAATTAACCTATTAATGCTGTTAACTTGAACTCTCTGCTTCAACATGCCACATCAAAGAAATATAGAGTAGTTAGGAAGCTTGCTTTCAGATGATTGCTTTTAACACAGTGATAATTACCAGCATTGGAAACAGGAACTGGAGAGGTGGCTAAGGTGGTTCAGAGCATTTGCTGTACTTACAAAGGACCCAAGTTCAGCTGCCAGCATCCACATGGCAGCTCACAAGTGCCTGTAACTCCAAATCTAGGGAATTTGATGCTCTCTCCTGGCCACCCTGATCACCAATCATACATACACACTCACACACACACACTCACACACACACACACACACACACACTCACACACATACACTCACACACACACACACACTCACACACACACATACACACACACACATACACACACACACTCACACACACATACACGCTTGCACGTACGCACGTACGCACGTGTGCACATACACATGCTTGCATGCATCCACACACTCAGACTAAAAGAAGAATATCAGTGCTTTTATTCTTTTGATAGGGAATCATACTGGTCTGGGTAATACTAACGGCTCGTTTCTTAAACAATGTACACTGCTGTATCTCTTGAGCCTTCCAATGAAGGTCCTTTCCAGCTTGCACTGGAGGAGGTGAGAGTAAGGGAAGAGTTAGGAAAGGGGAGGGGCATGTATAAGAACAGTGGAAAGAATACTTTTTCACTCAGTGTTTTATTTTTGACTTCCAGTGCTCTGGTGGCTGAGCTAACACGCTCGTTTGTGGTCGTGAAATAATTTCGAGAATTTGTCTATCACACTGCTTCTTATTTTCATAACAGAGCATGGGCCTAAAACTATATCCATCCACCCAGGTTTTCTATGGAAACACGATTCTTGTTTAATGACAATAAAAATATCTATATCATCTGCTTATTCTAAATTCCAATTATGACAGTGATGAATTCAAGCATCCCTAAAAGAGTAGTGACATTCTATCTGCAGCCTGGGAGAGAATAATTTCAGGATTCTGTTTTGTTTATGTGTGAAACACATATTTGAATATATATATATATATTCCAGTTACTAAAATTACATATTATTTATTTTTGTATTAATCATTCCCTTCATTTACATCTCCAATGATATCACCCTTCCTGGTTACCCTTCCACAACCCTCCCCCCATCCAATCCATTCTCTCCCCCTTTCCCTTTGCCTCTATAAAGGTGCTCCTCCACCGACCTACCACCCACTCCTACCTCACTGCTCCAGCATCCCCCTCTGCTGGGGCATCAAACTTCCACAGGACCAAGACCCTCCCCTCCCACTGATGTCAGACAAGGCCATCAGGATTCTTAATCACAGGTAGTTGGAATGGTGATTGTTCTTTTAATATTAGAATAAACATTTAGTCCACAGTGTCTACTTCATGGGCATGGGTCTAAGGCCTCAACTCATATTTGTAAGAAGTATGAATTCCTTCACTTTGAGAACTTGAATTGTTGTCTTTTTTTTGTTGTTGTTGTTCTGTTCTGTTTTGTTTTGTTTGTTTGTTGAGCCACAAACCTACCACACTCTCTTCAAGAATTTTCTCATCCTTCATTCCTGTTCTTCTAACCAACTTCAGTGCAGGGGACAGCCCTTTCATATTCCAGTGTTCCTTGTTGTTGGTGATAAGAAAGAGCCTATACATCATTGCGGTATTGTTGAGTTTCCTGAAGTATTAAGGGGAAGAAGCATCTTTTGACCTTCGGAGGTGAGTATCATTCTCATTTCTTGGAAGCATTCTTACCCTGTTACAACCCATTTCCCAATCTTTTCTATTCATTTTAACTTCTTAGCAATCCATGATAAGTCTCTGTAAAAGCTTGAGCTTTTGGAGTGCACAAGCCATTTCTACCTTTAGCTGTAAAAGGGAGGGACCATCTAGGAGTGGAAGGGAGAAGTCTGAGAATAAAACATGGTCAAAACATTTCTCTGGTTTATATGCTGACAGGCAGTGGAACATGATTGCGATTGCGAGAGGATAGACTCCGAATCTAGGCTATAGCAACTGACTTGCAATTGTTAACCTACAAACAGAGTCACCTTGAGTACATTTCTGAGCCTGTGTCCAATTCTTTAGCTGTAAAATGTGGATAACATTAACAGTATCATAAAATGCTTACACCCATCATATATTGTTTTTTAGTCTTAAAATACAGTATCTGGCACAAATAAATTCAGTGTCTCAATTAATTGCTGCTAGTATGTCTATGATCAAAAGCCATGTTACTCATTTATTCTTAATAGCCGAAACAAAGGAAAACCTCAGCTTAGCTTTAATCATGACCCAGATTTGTCTATTTCTTTCTACAAATTTTAAATCAGTGTGCAAGTGGAATATGGTGTGTTCTCAGACTCAAGAAGGATTTATTTAAGCTTCAGGAAATGGCCAAGGGCTCTCAGTTAAAATCCCTTGGCTATTGCATTAGAAAATGCCTTAATTTTCTCTTAGCAAAGGGAGCAGAGAACATTCTTATTATTTCTCATGGGGAGATACAGTATATTGAAAGCAATCAGTTGAAAACTAAAAAAATCCTCCATGGCAATTTTACAATTATATGCATATTCAGAAATTTATCTGAAAGGACAATGGCCTAAACACATTTTGTTCTTTTAAAGGATTAGTCAAAACCAATACATTTTTCTCATTGGCTTTCTTCAGTCTTAATTCAAATATTACCATTTTGTAATTTTCAAGCAATAAATATCATAGGCAAGACAATCCTCCATTAGAAGGTGATTTTGATTTATAACTTTCAATCAAATATTTATATAGCTTTCATGTTACCCATTTAATTTTTATAGCGTTATGGGTGAAGTGGCGTAAGAGTAAGGAATGATTTATTACAAATCAGAATGCTGTAAATCACTAACAAAAACAAAACATGGCTTGATTATATGAACTAGCTAATCATAAATGGTCACTAGTTTATTAAAATTTATGAGTAATTCAGCTTTAAATGAGAATATTATAAAGCAGACAGTTCCCTGAAGTCCTTCCTTGGATCAGGACTACTACCACCTTCATTGCTCCCTTGCTACACGCGGGCAGCCCGTCTTGCTATGGGCAATGCCAACGGCCTCTTAACTTTTATCAACAGCCAGGAAGGTTCTTAACAAAACGTAAACGGTGCCTGTGATGTTTACTGGCTCCTCATTCTATTGGTGAGAGTTGGAGATTTTGTGCTGATCCACAAACCACAGGTGATTTGAGTCTCAGGCTGACCTGCTACTTACTCAACAGGCTCTCCCTTCTTACAGAGTCCAGTCCTTGCTCTTGAGAATGGCTTTGATCTTTGAGGAATCTCTAGCTGGGTGATCTTTCGCCTATGCTCACATAGTTCACTCTCGTCGTATCTTTAGTCCAAAGTAACCATTGCAATGAGGTCTTTCCCATCCTGTAAATGTCTAACCATCTCAGTCACATCCCTCTTTTCTGCTTTCCATCACTTCAGGTCTCTTAGCACTTACCATAACCGATATAGTCTATACTTTTAGGGTACCATCACAAAGGTGAAGGACGTTTCTCAGTCTGTTCAGTGTTAAATCCCTACCACCAGGCAGGTAGTAGGAACCCAAGAAATCTGTCTCATGAATAAATGCCGATTACATGTATGCATGTGTACTGAGTCTCCTTGATGGAATATCTTACTTAATTTGACTACAGGTCTATAAACGGGCTTATATTTTATTAGGATGATTCTGATTGGTAGTGATAAGTTGTTGGCAAATAAGGTGGCATTGAAGAGCAGAGTAACTGTAGAGAGGTGGCAAGGAGTAGTTGAATGTTTAGCAAAATCCTTCAACAAAATAAGAACGGAGAAGGAAAGACTGAGCAAGCTTACTTAGCACTTGAGTAGTGGTCACTGTCTTTAGATGATACTGGTTCATTCTTAAGTGCCAGGCTTTACTGTACCTGTACTGCAGACACAAAGACAGTCAGCCTGGCTTCAGAGTGACTTTTGCACACAGCAAACTGTCAGCTTAATACCTGATTCTTAGAAAAACATGGTTTATACCTGTATGATTGGAACCTGAGACCTTAATCAAAAATCATGAAGCATGTGACACATCACTAGTAGTTTCTTGATATATTATAATTACCCAGGGGCCAACTACTTACTGTGTGTGTGTGTGTTTCAGATAGATATCTCTATCTGTGATATGTTACAGATAACATGATAAAGGATGCACAAATAAAGTATTATATATGTCTATTACCTGAATAAAGAACTTGAGTTATGGTTTTGTTTCTCTTTTTTAGAAAAACAAATGAAAATATTAAAAACCATATCTTGTTCACTGCCTAAGGTAAATTTTAAGAGGAAGAAAAGAGAGTAGAGGAAATAAGAAAGGAGAAATCAAACACAAAGTATAAATACAACCCTGAAGGGTGCATAAATTTCATAAATAATTTCTTTAACTCCCATAACATTCTGAGGACTGATTCTGACATTTTTGGGTTTGGTGTGTAATTAATTTGACATGTGAGCCCATCCTTTGGGTTGCCCTGGAAACCAATTTTGGTAACATGAAGAAGTGCTAGCTGTTAATTGGTATTCAGAGTTAGTAGCTGGTGTCTTTGCTCCTGTTTCCATGGTAACCTAGCTGTCACGTTTTCATCCCTAACATTGTGGTAAGGTTTTAGATGCATGAGTCTTAATGCACATGTCTGTAGTCTCCAGCACAGTATCTTCTTCTTTTCTGTGAATGTGATCATTTGGGGGATGTTAGGTTTGTTGTGGAAAAGTGGTTGCTCTAGGAAGATTTATTTCATCGGCTCTTCTGACCTTCACATGGTATAAAAGTCTATAACATCTATTTTGGAAGATGGATGCATTCATTTGTGGTTGTTGGTTGTTTACACAGAGTTAATTCTCTCTCTCTCTCTCTCTCTCTCTCTCTCTCTCTCTCTCTCTGTGTGTGTGTGTGTGTGTGTGTGTGTGCATGTGTGTGTGCGTGTGTGTGTGTGTGTGTGCATGTGTGTGTGCGTGTGTGTGTGTGTGTGTGTGTGTGTGTGTGTGTATGTGTGTATTGGAGAGAGATCTGAGTGTTTAAATATAAAAATAAAGTAATGTTGTGTTAACTAGGAAAGGTTCCTCATGGCTGTTTACCTGAGAGTAGAGATAATTAATATTGCATTGGAGGAATAAATGTCAAATTAGAGAAATGAGACATTTACTGTTTTGAAAGAATATACTCACACTGTGTTTGGATAATGTAGAGATACCTCAAGAATTTAATGTATAGCAATTTCTTCCTTATCAAAATGCAAGCCCCCACTATTTTACATTATCTATCCTTGGTTTTTCTATTTATTAAACTGTGCTTTGCTTTTACTCTTTTAAAATTTCACTAATTGTTTCCAGAGTGTCATACAGTTATTTACTAGCCATCAGTGGCAAGCTAGGCAGTTGATCAGTCTGGAGCATTATGCTAGAGACAAGTGAAATGGTCCTCTTTTAGGACCAACTTCCATACTTAAACACATGCAGCTTTATCTTTCAACATGAGGTTTAAAGTCTGACCTTTCCATAAACCAGTTTTCAGACCACTAGGGGAAGAAAAGTGTTAGCAAGATTTAAAATACAAATTAAAAAAAAACATTATGATCAAAATTATAGCCAAAATTATTATGGCCAACTGAGTGCATGGAAAATCACTGATGATATTATCTGTTTCACCATGTAAATGTTCTTACCGTGGCTGTTTTCATACTTGCTTTATGGAACTCTACAGACACATTAATGATCATCTCTCACAAACCAGCTCCAAAATACTACACTTGATTCAAACATTTGTTGTGAGGTTTTGTTAAGTTTTCAAAGATAAGATGACAACCTTAAAGTTGTTAATTCTTTGTCTTCTTAATTGACTTTATCAGTTATGTTATTTAAAAAGGTAATATTTTTATAGAGATATAGCTCGTAGAGTATTTCATGCAAACATTTCCTTTTCTGTTTTTGTTACAAATCTTGATGGACACCATATTTTATGATATATTTGCATATGTGGTGGTGTCAAAATATACCTACAATTCCTTGATACTCCTCTGTTCATAGTGTGGAATCCATTTCAGCTCCTTTTGCCAGTGAGTTGTACCTAACAATGTGTTTCTGTGGGTAGCATATGGTAGAAATGGCTGTAGATCAATTCTAAAACTGTATCTTTTAAAAGTATTTTTATTTTGTCCTTGCTCTTTCTTTCAGAAATTGAACTTTGGAAAAAAAGCTATCGAAACATTTGGCAGCTTTGCTATGCCCTTTGTTCCATGGAAAGGTCTATCTAGCCCAGAACTGAGGTCTCTGGCCAACAGTCATGTCAGTGAGCAATCTTGGAACTAATTATGACACAAGGCACATGCTCTGCTATATGGTGTTATAGTTGCCATATTGACTATAAGCTCACCCAATTGTTCTTGTTCCAAAGCACCAACCAAGCTGCTACCAACACTTAGCCTATGGATAGTGGGAGATTATTAATGCTTAATCTTTTAATCCACTAAATTCCGAAGTGATTTGTCATACAGCAACAAATAACGAGCATATTTCATATTAGTCTAAAAACATAAGGGGTTCATTAGCATTAGGGATTAATTATGGAAAATAGCAAGCATGTAGGAGAACACATTAATATTCCTAAGCATTGGCAAAGAGCTTATAATGCTTTCAAGAGGAAGCTGCCATTTGAATTTGCTATTAATGACATATTTACTGGGTATTAATGGCTCATCACTGTCAAGGACTTTCTGTAATGTATAGGCATGTAAAGAGGTTTTCCGTTAATGAGCCACATGATCAGCAGTGATCTGCAGGGTCTCTGGGAAGATGGGATTGTATATAACCCAAAGGTCGGCTTGATTAGATTCCTGGAACTGTGTGAGGTTAATTACCAGTGTCAAACCTGTCTGAATTCCCTTGAAGCTCAGCTATTAAGATCAAGAGCCAGTGCTTGGGCTTTATAGTGGTCACTGATGCAAGGAAAAGATGATATGTTATTTTCTTAAAGGCAGTACATCTTCTTATGATTTTTAAATAAGGTTTTAAATAGAAATGTCATGGATACGCGTTTTTTTTTAAACTTAAAACATTAAATGAGTCTTTCCTGTTCATAGGGGGGGGGGAAACTACAAAAATGTAGATAAATTATTTAAACAATGAAGAATATTGCCTTGAATTTTATACTTTAAACTACAGATTATTTGGCTCAACGGAACCAGAAATATGTCAAGTTCTCACATGCTTCTGAGTGGACATAATATCTCTTAAAAACCAGTATTTTAACTTGATAACATTTATCAGCACAATGATAGTCATTAATCATGCTAAAGAGTGGTATTTGGAAGAAAACTCTAAAATAAGCCTTAATTAGCTAAGTAAAATACTAAGTGAAATACATTAAAAGTGCAAATCACACTTTTAGCAAATACACAGGGCTTTGCTAGAGCTAAGAATAAGAATGAAAGAGACATTATCTCATGCTCCATGTGTTTAGATCAAAGATGCTGCACAGATTGGTTTTATAGAAGATGAAAACATGAGTTCAGATGAATCAACACTACAATTTCCTTAACAGACTAAACTATTTCTAGTTCTCAGTAATGTTCTTCATTCTCCTTTATTCCCACTTTCCTAGGAAGAAGTTGTGGTTTTGGTTTGCTTCGTAGCCAAAGAAGAGGATGGTCTGGCTATATGGTCACCTATATTTAGTGCTTGTCTCTCCTCCCCATATTTTATGCTTTGAAGCTAATTAATTTTTTAAAAAAATTATTGTTCAAGGAACCAGCTATTCTCCTACATTCGTAGCAATGAGAAACCCTGCTTCGATTCAAGTATCTATTTTAATAAGGCCTGATGACAAATTGTTCGATGACAATAATTTTATTAATTCTTATTATTCTTATTAATTCTTCTTATAAACTTGTTAGCAGAATTAAGCAATATATGCACGCAGGGGAATGTGCATTCTGATATCTGCAGGCTTAGGCTGCTAAAAGTGACAAGATCCACTCTGGCTTTTACTCTTTGGATTTCGGATGAAACCATTGTCTTCCCAGAACTCAGTCTCAAGGGAAGACAGGCATGCCTTAGAAGATACATTAAGGAACTAATGATGCTGTGATGGACAGGCGTAGTGCTGGGACACAGAGAAAGCCATTAGCTTCCCTCCTGGGAGTTGTCACCAGGGGAGCTCCAAAGGGAGCAAATCACTTAGGAACTGAAAATAGGATGAAGTTTCTGCAAGAGGTGAGATTCAAGCAAGGATAGAAATGTGTAATTTGCCAGTCTACTCCTTCTTAAGAGTGGATAAGGAAGAGTGGGTACATGAGACCAAACAGTTCGGTTCACAGGTTTACCATGACCAGGATGTAGAAAAGTGTCATTGGGCAATTTAGAGGATGTAGTGAAGGCATGACAAGTGTCAGTAGAATAAGGTCTTTAAAGGTCTTGAGATTATAGAGACATAAAATGCATAAATAATATTTGGGATTTGAATTTTTATCTTGCATATGAAGGCTATTGTTTTTTTATAAGAAGGTTCCATGTCTTTAGGAGGGCCGTGTGGAAGGTGGGTCACATTAAAGCTATGTTCTCTGGAATACCACATAGAAAATACTTAACAGTAGTGTTTCACATATTAATTCTCAAGTATAGATAGCAAAAGCATGACTGTTGTAGTACTTTAGGTGAAAAAGTCTTTCACAGGCTCACACATTGAACACTTGGTCACCATTGGTAGTGCTGTTTGGGAAGGATACAGAACTGAGGATGGGCTTTGAGTTTATAACCACACCTACTTCCAGTTTACTTTCTCTGCTTCCTGAGTGCCACGTAGATAGTATCACTTAACTTCCTGTTGCCTGCCTTCCTAACCGTTATGAACATACAGCTCCCTGGAACCCCAAGCCAAAACAAACTCTTCCTTAAGTTGCTTTTGGTCATGTATTTTACAGCCTAACAGAAAGGTGACTGATAAAACCATAAAGATGTTGTTCTACAGAGAAAAATGATAAATATTTTCCTGTATGCATCCCAAATTACTTTACAAGATATTTTCTCCCAGTTTGGGTCCAGCATCTATTTTTGGAACATTTAGCCATGGTAGGGAAGCAGGACCACATCGTCTGAGAAAGATGCTGCCTCTGAGATAGGGAAATAGAGCTCCTAGAGGAATAGGCTTGTCGTAATCTGAAAAACCAGCTCAGTTTCCACTGGGGGTGGGGTGGAGTACATGGAGCATGTTTTCTTCGGTGCATTGTTCAAGATATATGGGTATCAGTTGTTCAGATGGTATCACATGTAATCTGGACAGGCAGGCACAGGTGACAACACAGGCTGTCTTCCAATATTCAAAGATCTAGTAGCCTCAATAATATTTAGGCTTTCATTTAAGATAAAACATCATTTAAGAATTTGGAATTGGCAGGGATTTTTTTTTTCCAGGAAGGATTCGGTCTGCGGTTAAAATAATATCAATAATGTTCCTTTGCTTTTGTGCGCTAATAAAATGGCCTCTGCCTCCCTAGAAGTATTAAACACAGTGTAACAGGACAAGGCACAAGAGAAATAAAATTATGAAACTTATTTTATAAACATCTAATTTTATATCTACATAGATATAAAGAACTTGTGTAGATGTCACATGTTTGACTGGAGTTCACTCAGAGCACTAAAGTCCTACCTATAGGTTCCTATAGCCACAGTGACCCCATCTTAATGGGTTTGTTCCTCTTTTTGACCTTCTAAACTCCCCTAAGATTTCTAGTAGTGTGTGACATTTTCAGAAGAAGTTTGTTGGAATTTTATCTTTCTTTCTTTCCTTCCTTCTTTCTTTCCTTGTCTTTCTTGCTCAAATAAGTTTTGGATGTCACCTATCTCATGCCTCCATATGGGATATTGGAACACAATGGACCAAAGGAAGAAAAATTAAGATGCAATGATTTCAATATGAAGTGCTACCCAGAACTTATGTTAAAGCTAGTGACACCATTAATAGGTGGTTGGGTCATAAGAAAGTTGGCTGTTGTAATGGGTTGTTCATTTGATGAGCTCACACTGAATATCTATTAGAAAATAGTGTCGCTACCCACGTCCAATCCGCGGAATAAGGCGGCAACCGTGTTCTTCTTCAAGTGGTTTATTCAGCTATCCCTGTACAGCACGCTTCCTCTCTCTCTTTCTCTTCTCTTATCTCTCTCTCCAGCTCCCGCAGCCCCTTATAAGCATTGCCTTGATCCTATCAGCAGCTGCCACGAAGTCACTAATTGGCCACTCTCAATGACGCAAGGTGGGGTGATCGGGTAACCACACCTCTCAGCGCATAAAACTCCATATATGGAGTTGTCTTTTCTCTCAAGCAATGCCTATGCCAAGCACCACCTTGTCATGGTGAGAGCGGAGCCGCTTCCCACAAATAGGGCGTGATTGAAGAAGGTGATCCATGAAGGTGGACTTTCGAAGGCTGTGTCTTGCCAGAGACACTTTTCTCCATCTTTTTCTTCCTAGAAGCTGCTAACTGAGAACTGTCTTTCCACTGCACTCCCTGCTGTGATGCTCTCAGAGAGGAGAGCTAAATGACCATGGTCTGAAAACTCTGGAACCATGAATCAAAATGACTCTTTCTTCCCTGCTGTTGTTTCTGTCAGTTTTTCCATCACAGTGATGAAAAACTGACTATCAGGTAGGCAACATCTATCATCCTTTCTTCCCCAAACTCATGTGCTGAATTTCAAAGGCAACAATTCTGGAATTGTCACAAAATTTATGGAGAAATACTTTTTTTTTTAAACTTTCAAACTTCCTTTTCTTCATAATAAATGTATATGAAAAATAAAGATATAATAATTTTCAATAAAATGTAATTTTACCCAAGATTGATCTTTCTGTCGTACAAATAGCATGTATGAATGACTCTCAGTGTACAGGCTGAAGGGATCATGCGTCCCATGGCTGCTGTTTTCTGGGAAGATCCTAACCTCACACAAGACTTAATTAGTTCATACCCTAAACAGTAGTTCTCAGCCTCTCTAATGTTCAACCATTTAATACAGGTTCTCAGTTCCTCATGTTGTGGTAACTCCCAACTCTAAAATTATGTCACTGACACTTCATAACTGTACTTTTGCTATTGTTATACATCATAATGTAAATACCTGACACACAGGATACCTGATATGCAAACTCTGTTGGGGATCCCAACCCACCATTAAGAACTGCTGCCCTAAACCTAAGACACTCTGCTCACAAAAAAATTTAAGCCCCCTTCTGGACATAAGGATGGAGAACAAATGCAATAGTAATTGTGGGTGGAATAATACTGATGTCCCTCAAAAAAAAAAAAAAAAAAAAAAAAAAAAAAAAAAAAAAAAAGGAGGAGGAGGAACAGGAATTGCAGGAGGAGGAGGCCAGGGTACACAAGACTGACGTCCAGACAAGTAGAGTCAACACTGACGGAAAGGGAACTGTGGTGGCAGAAGGGTGGGAAACAATGTACAGGGAAGGTCTGGAAAACTCTAACCAAACCTTACAGACCAAGGCGAGCTAAGTAAGATTATAAGATAAGACAATGGCGGTATGGAACAGGTGCAGAGACTCTAAAAGCTTTGTAAGGCGAGAGGTGCAAGGACTGGGAGTGAACTCAGAGAACACATACCAGACCTTCAGGAAGCCAGAGAACAATCAGACCTGCTAAGGAAATGGTGCATTCTGACCCCTCATCAGGCAGGAGGAAGCAGACTTTTTAGAGTGTTCACATTTTCAGAGATAATAGGAAATGAATGGAATGTTCAGAATAGCCAGTGACTAGCCAGATATGGTGACATCTGTAGTCTCAGTTACTAGGAACACCGAGCCAAAGGTATCATTTCAGCCCACATATCTGAGGCTAGCCCAGCAATATAATGAGACCTATCTTAGGAGCTACAGCAAAAGATGTCATGTGTAACTTTAAGCCATAGTGAAAAAAAAAAAAAAAAAAGACATTTCAAGGCGAATGATTGTGTTCTTCTGGACTGATTTGAAACAATTCCCAAGCAGAGATATTTGGTGCCTGAGGGGGCAACTGGCAATATCTAAAGGTGTTTTTAGCTATCTCTGCCTCTGGAGCACTGAGATATCAGGCAGCTCTCAGTAAAGCAGAGGCCACAGATTCTTTGAACATCAGAAGGCATATAGGCCAACCTCTCACAGCTAAGAATTAGCCACATCTGACATGCGATAGGTTCAGAACTGAAAAAAACTCACTGAAAGTATTCTTACGGATTCCAAGAGGCTAGTGCAAATTTAGAGAGTTTCAGCATTTTATCATTATTTGTATTTTTCTGTAAATGTGGATGAATATAGTCACGTGCACTAAGCCAGCGGTTCTCAACCTTCCTAATGCTGCGACCCTTTAATACAGTTCCTCATGTCGTGCTGACCCCAGCTATAAAATTATTTTGTTGCTACTTCATAACTGTAATTTTGCTACTGTTATAAATTGTAATGTAAATATCTGAGATGCAGGATGTGAGGGTTTGTATATGTTCCACCCAGGGAGTGACACTATTTGAGGGTATGGCCCTGTTGGAGTAGGTGTGGCCCTGTTAAAGGAGGTGTGTCACTGTGGTTTTGAGCTACAAAACCCTCATCCTAGCTGCCTAGAAAATCAGTATTCTGCTAGCAGCCTTTAGGTGAAGATGTAGAACGCTCAGCTCCAGCTGTCTGGATGCTATCATGACTGCCTGGATGCTACCATGTTCAGACCTTGATGATAATGGACTGAACCTCTGAACCTGTAAGCCAGCCTCAATTAAATGTTGTCCTTATAAGAATTGTCTCGCTTATGGTGTCCGTTCACAGCAGTAAAACCCTAACTAAGACACAGAATATTTGACATCTGACCCCCAAAGGGTCATGACCCACAGGCTGTGCTAAGGGAAGTTCGCACAGCTTTGTGCCACCTGGTGTTGAGACTTAGGTCATTGTTTACCTATTGCTACATTGCCCTTGGGAACACTTGATCGCTAATGACCAAGTCTATTCTCTTGGCAGTAAAATTTCAAAGACAACAAACTAAAGAAATGTCACTAGCAATGACTAACTGCAAAGCACCTATACTGTTTAAAACTCACAAGAAAGGATCAGACTATGGACTTATACAGGAGAAGTAAAGAAGATATTTGGGCAATTCTGTAGCACATACAGGTGTTTGCTTTAAATGTTCTTTTTTCTATTTTAAGCGCCAAGTAAAGCCCCTTAGACTACTCAAATGAATGTTTAATGACTTGCTGCTGTGTTTTTCGTCACACAAATAAGCTGAAGTTCCTAGGGACAGGCACAACTGCCAATTCTCTGAGCAGGTAAGACAGGCTTTTCTCCTTCTCCTTCAAAGCAATCTGTCAGTGGATTTTTCTAGAGCCTTTCAGAAAACTTCCTACTTTAGAAAACTTTTTTTTAAATGAACTTTGGCCAAAATTGACCTAGGCCACCTCTTCCTTGTGGTACAGGATCCATCCATTTTAATATGGAGACGACACCAACACTTACACGTTCAAGTTGAGAGAAATATCTCTGTGTCTTTGATGTTATTATTGTGTGCTTTTCATGTGGGCTCCATCTCTCACTGAGGACATTAGAGCTAGAAAAAGGAAGACATAAGAAGGTTCTTAAAGCTTGTTTTTGTCAATTAGTTTAGATCAATAGAATTGGCTATGTAAAATGTAAGTCCTTGGCCTTAATTCTGATGAACTGTAATAACCTCTCAGTGATGCTATTTTTGGAGAAAGAAGGAGATAAAAAAAATAAAACCAAAGTAGATGTTAGTGCTTGAATATGAATGAGCTCCACAGATCTAGCCTCAAGCAGTATTAGGACAATTAAACTATCAGAGGGTGAATTTTAAGTTGTCTTAACTTTAAAACTATTTTAATATTTATTTCTGTGGTATGTGTGTGTGTACATGTACTCACATGTGATTTCAAGAGATTTGCTGGCCTTTATCATCAAGATTCAGGATTCCCAACTCTGCTCAGGGATTTTTATCCTCTGCCCTGACTGTTAAAAAATAAGGGAGCAACCAGGATCTCAACCTGCTCAGTGGGGTTTCTACTGTATTACTGTTTCCTCTGTTGTTTAACAAGGCTAGGCAGAAAGTCTGCTCTTGGAAAAGACTTAGCACTCACTTGTGAAGGTTTTTTTCCTGAGTGTTTTATAATGTCCTAAAAAGAACATTCGGCATTATCAGTTTAAGAATGCATGAGAAAAATTATCGATTCTTTGTCAAGTACAAACGAGTCTCTGAAACATCCGTAGAGAGTAGGAATCAAACACAGGGCTGCTTTGCCTGTTATAGTCCCCACATTCTTTTTATAGAGGCAGAAACTAGGTGAGAGCAATAAGGAAACGTAATTCTAAATTATTAGGGAGAAATTAATTTTCTCCATTTCCTCTTTTTCTTTTTCTGTTTAATTTTAAATTCATCCTTTCCTGAAGAAAACTATTTCCAATTAAAATCTCCTTTTGATTTTGTGTGTGTGTGTGTGTGTGTGTGTGTATGTGTGCACGTGTGCACAATTGGTTGTAGGAAGAGAAAAGATGTATATTTAGAGCTAAGATTACTCATCTGGCCACATCTTTCTTACCTGACAGAAACGAAGCATGTGGCTGAACAGAGCATGGTATACTCCCCCCTCAGCCTTTCCTTTGTGCAGAAGCTCTAAACAGACGAATAAATAAAAACTGGGCAAGTGCAATAAAGAGGTCAGAAAAATCAGAGGAGGCCAGATGGCCTATTGCTTAAACTAAGTACACATGGTTCCTGTGGAGCCAGTTAACACGTGAGTACCCAAGAAGTTACCAGGAACAACAGGGGCTATGTGTGCTTTTAAAAACATACAGCAGAGACGGGTCAATCTGGTGGTGTTGACATAAGATAGAATTATTTTTAACAACTGATATACTTTTACTTGTTTGGGAGGCACTGTAGCACCAAGTGAGTATTAGTCAAGACTAGGAGGCAACAGGAATCCTCACACAAAACCGCAAAGCATGAAAAAAAGCATGACTCCACATGTTCTCAGCTCCTCTATCCGTCCCCATGCCGTGGACCAGTGTACAAGCTCCTCCCGAAGGCTTTGATACCAGACCTTGCATTTCTAACTGTAGATCTGCTCAAATGTGCTTCTTCCTTCTTGTTATATTGACATTAGCTTGTTTTCTCCAAGCTAATGTTTCATTTGCATTTTCAAAGTGCATAAAGCAGGAACTAAGCGAGAGCTGATCCACCTTTGGCTCTCGTAGAACAAGACAGGTTGAAAATCGATGGGCAAGAAACCTTTCGGACTGAAATTATCACAGAAGCTAGATGTTCACCATGCTACCCGGAAACTCTGGATGAATTGGATCATGAGGAGTTCACAATGCAGACCAAATACATATTCAGTCGGCAGAGTACGCTGGTGGAGCTCTCAGGTGATTTGATATTGTTGTGTTTAGTATTTTGGTTCAAAGACTTTTGGGGGGAATTTAGGAAAAAAAATCTGAAAATTCTCATTTGGAGAAAGTGTAAGTATCCCTGACACTGCAATCGGTGTCCAATTTTGGAAGAGTAATACAGGCTTAAGAGTCTGTGAAGATCTATGATGAGGATTCCTGAGTTGCCCCGGGCCTCTTACATATGAATGATGAAGTCTAAAATCAAGGCAATTCTGTAATAAATCAGTCCTATATATTCCAAGTCCAGCTCTTTTTTGACTATGCCCTGTAGTCTCTGCAGAACTCTGAGATAATGAAGTATAGATGGTTCTTAAAATGATTGGACTGGTCCAATAGCTGTGGCAGCATCCATCCAAGTCACACTTGACACCTCAAAGGGAGCCTTCTCAGGTGTAATTGGTGATGAAGTCATACTGTGCTATGATAACGACTAAATTTACTGACTAGAATTGTTAGAAGAACTGGAGGAACTAGGCAGGTGTCACAGTGGGGAAAGCTCCCCCATACAAGTAGAAAGACCCAAGATAGGCTCTGAGAACTCACTGAAGGCCCAACATAGTACCATGGGTCTGTAAGCTCACTGTTCCCATGGAAAGATGAAAGGTGGAGACAGCAGAATATTTAAAAACTCAACTGCAAGACAACCCTGTACAGCAGCAATCAACAAAAGACCTTTGTCAACCAAGGTGAACGGTTAGAGTCAATGGCAGAGGTTGTCCTCTGACCTCCATATATAGGTGCTCTGTTGTACACCCATAGTCACATAGTCCCACATTTTCACATACACAAACAATCACACACACACACATGCACATGCACACGCACATGCATGCATGCACATACGCACACACGCGCACATGCAATTTTAAAGAAAGTACAGGTGAAAAGCCACATATGTCCTGGGAAAAAGCCAACTGATGACTGCCACTGTCACAACCATGACATTCAGGGATGATAGAGAAACATCAGAGCACAGAGTGACAATTCCTCAAGACAAGCAATGTTGTGGATTGATGGCAAATATCAGAGTCCAGGACAAAGGCACAGCATGGATTCCTCTTGCACCTCCAAATCTTACAGACTTCCTGCAGCCTCTTGAGGAAATATTCTTTTGCTCTAAGAAACCTAGCTAGGTAGTAGTGTCATTTGAAAGCTTAGAGAGATAAGTGGCATTGTTTATTGCTATTTGTTTATATTTTACTACCATTATTGTTAAGAGTTTCAATACTGATCCTGTCACTGGACTATTGGATCTATTTCCATTTTATTTTCAAACTGACTGACCTACAAATTGATGCTGGGCATGACAGTGCCCTTCCTTTTCCTCATATTCTCTTCAAGCATTAGGGTGAGCTCTGTTTAGGAATATTCTCAGACCTATGAGTGGTCATATGACTTCTCAAATGAATGTGTGTTTCCCACGCTGGGGTAGCTGCTATTGATCTTGCATGATAGAGAGTTTAAAACCCAATGAAAACTTAAAAGGAAATTCCATTTAAAGTTTCTAGTAAAATGGAAGTTTGGCTTATTCAAACAATGAAGAGACCTTGAAGATAATGATGTTGACTTCCTATACACCGAAGTGCTTCAGGAAGATAACTTGATGTACTGGGAAACAATCTCTGGAAACAACTGCATCACAGACTCACGGCAATTACTTAGGCTAAGTGAACTGGCTTGGTTAATTTTTCTAAATCCCATTTTCAGACACAAGGACCCGCTGTTATTTACTGATTAAGCTATTAGGACCCTCAGTTAACCTGTTCATTGAGATACTGTTTGATACTTCTATCAAAGTGTTTTAGCAATAATATAGAATGTCATGCATAGTTAACCATAGTTCCCTGACAAATTCTGAACTGGAAGAATTGTTTCGGTTTTATTATTATTATTATTATTATTATTATTATTATTATTATTATTATTAGTTTTTGTTATTTTGGCCTGAAGAAAGGTCCGATGCCATGCTAATGTAAGAACCATCTGGATATGTGGCTGGAAATTGAATCTACAGTTATGTCTATTTTTGTATCTAAGATTACTTGGAAATATAGACCTTTAAGTGTTATGAGAAAAGGGGTGGGGTGAAACTCTTTCATACCTCCAGGAATCGTGCTTTACCCTCAAGTTGCACGTCAGCATGGCTTCTATTTGTGGAACACCCTCTGATTTCATGTTTCTTGAGTAGCGAGTAACCATTCTGGGCTTCTGTTTCTCCATACGCAAAATGGCAAAGAATACACCTCTAGGAGCTGTGAGCGTGAGCTAAGCAGGGAGAGCAATTGGATTTTTATAAAACTTCTCCAAATTGACTGCAGGGGTGGGTGATGAGTTTCTCTTTGAAAGGGACTACTGACTTTCTTAAGGGGACTTCCTTAAAGGGGCAGTAGTGACTTTCAGGAAGATGCTCTAAATAGAACTCCAGTTCTCCATGTTCACGTGTAACTATACACTAGGGACAATAAGAATGGGACCTGTACAGTGGCATTGAAAGCCCAGCTGTGCATCAGTTAGTCACATAGGGGACATGGTAAGGAAATGCAAACTGACCAGGAATAATTTGAACACACGCAATGTCAGCTGGGTACACTGAGGTGCAGAAAACCTAGGAGAAGGGAATAGAAGGTGACCTTTTAGTGCGAAAATATGAAAGAAAACAATCCCAGAGAAGAACAGTAGGGAGCAGGGAAAAGGCTTTGAAATGAATTGTTGAATAGCAGGTAACCATTTGGAGATGCAGCAGTAAATAATCTAGAAGGCAGGTATGTGCCGATGCCTGGAGAGTAGAGAGCAGGAGCCGGGCTTGGGCAGGGCCAGTTGGGCAGTGAAGGCTCACTGTTTACAGATGGTTGTGAGCCATATGTAAACACTATACATATGTAAACATATGTAAATCACTATATGATTGCTTGGAACTGAACTTGGGACCTCTGGAAGAGCAGCCTGTGCTCCTAACTATTGAGCCATCTCTCCAGTCTGAAGGCTCACTGTTTAAATCTCAAGTGAGGGTCTGATGAACTCTCGAGTGTCGGCAAGTTCATGTTTTTTTCTGCACCTCATCTACAACTCTTTCTGTGGGCGGTTGTTGGTATTTTAGTTAATACAGGTATCTAGGTCCCTAGCAAAATACAGTCATGTCTATTGATTAGCCTAATGAGGAACTAAAAAGAGAGGCAATTAAAGAAGAGAAAGCAGGCAGTTTATATGTCTAGCTCGCACCTGCAAAGAATAAAGTAGGAGGGTCAACCTGAAGGAATCCATATCACACATGATACCTAGTAAGGTCCTTTAAGAGTACGTACTTGTCTCCTGAATCTCAACTGTATTAGAGCTGTGTTGTCCAATGCGCCAGCCATAAGCCAAGTGAGAAAATTTAGTGTCACTAGCTGCATTTCCAATAACATGCATTAATGGATTCCATATAGGACAGGATTCAGTTATACACATACACATATGTAAATATAGTATGAATGTAGTCATGTCGCTATGACTATGCATATGTGTTTCCATGGCCACAGCGACTTCTTTGCCAGTTCAAAATTTACTGTAGTGGACTATGTAAGAAAACAAAGATGTAACCTAGGGCTGCAGAGAGATGGCTAAGCAGTTAAGATCAATAGGTGCTCTTTCAAGAGGACCCAGGTTTCAATCTGTAACTCCAGTTTCAGGGGATGTAATGCCCTCTTGGAGCCTCTACAGGCATTGCATATAGATACACTGCCTATAGGCAAAACACTCATATACAAAATCAACTTAACAACAATAACACCAAAGATGTAACCCAAAACTCTATGGAGGGAGAGGAGTAGGGAGATAAATTGCAAGAAATGTAAGACTTTTGCCAAAGCTCCACTCTTTTTTTAGAAACACCTAGGATGATGATGTCAACATTGATCAGAACCTTAGCTCATTAAGAAAGAGAAACCTTACACTGTGATTTGCGAGTCCTGAAGGTGAAAGAACCCTAGCAGCGTATAAAAGTGTGTCTTTGTCTGCTGTGACAAAACATAGTCTGTTGGTGACTAATATGGTGAACTGTTGAACTCAATGTTGAGAGCTAGACAAAATCAGGCACATATAATAATGGCAACCAGACTTTCACAAATGAGTCAGCTATGTTACTCATGAATCGTTGCATATCAAAAGAACATCAGGACCAAAGGTAAGATGTTTTAATGCATGTATACAAGTCTAGAGAGAAAGAGAGTACTAAATAGTGAGCCCACATAGTGTCTAAGATGCAGAGAATAAATCTTTGAGTTAGTGGTTAAATAGAAAACATTAACAACAAAACACATAAATCTGAAGATATAATAAGTTCTATTGCTACAACTCACAAATAACTATTTCTATGAAAGACGTACTGGAGCCTGATTGGAACTGGAGTCTTAGTTAATACCTATGACTATGATCACATGCCAAGTCCTTGTCTAGGAGCCAGAGTCTGCCCTGTCCCATTCAATCCTCAGAATTTCAAAGTGTTGTAAACCCTCTTATACAGGGTGTAAAACTGTTTTAGAACCAAGGAATCTGCTGAGTGAGAATGAAAAAAAAAAACCAAATTAAGGTTTCTTTGCTACTGTAGTTGCAACTGACACATGCCTAGATAAGCCGGGCGGTGGTGGCGCACGCCTTTAATCCCAGCACTTGGGAGGCAGAGGCAGGCGGATTTCTGAGTTCGAGGCTAGCCTGGTCTACAGAGTGAGTTCCAGGACAGCCAGAGCTACACAGAGATACCCTGTCTCGAAGAAAAAAAAAAAGAAAGAAAGAAAGAAAGAAAGAAAGAAAGAAAAGAAATGGAGCAAGAAAAGGGGGTAGAAAGGAAAAGAAACCATTTTTTAAAAGAGTGTATTGTCCTGCTCTTATTCCAGCTTCACTCATTAGTATAATAAAATACAACTAAAAATAACTGAAGTATAAGAGAAGAAAGATGAAACCTGTGCTTTGGGTCTTTGGAAGGAGACTCTGGGAGTCGATATGACAGACAGTTCTAAACAATTTCAAGAAAGTTGAAGCTTTCTGAGCTGCAAGGAGGAGTGTGGCAGATGGGAGCCTGAAGTAGAAGGGTCCCCGAGGCTGTTCCAGTCTGCAGAGGCTTATTTGAGGATCTTATTCCTTCATGCGTAAGGTCTGGTGCACTGACAGATGGTTGTAACTGAGTTTCACAGATGATGCTATTCTCTGAGCAGAATTTTAAGCCTTAACTTACACTTAGCATTTTTTCAAGCTCTAATCTTCCATAGCACACAGAACTGAACGTACACAGTTGAACCATGTGCCTCTGATGCACAAAATAATTTATAATTTACACATGGAATCTTGCATGAGCATAAATGATGTTTTATTGCACCCCTCAAGTGGACACAGATTCTTGACTAAGTGCTGTGGACAGAAAACTAAAAAGGAACATTCAATAATACCATTGTTTTTATTCTGGGTTTTCCTCTACATCTCTTCACCACTTCCTTTCTTATCTCAGAGGCTTGAGGGGCCTCTGGGTGTCTGAGGTTGTCTCAGGAGTGCTATCTGTTGGCCTCATCTTGTGCCACCGGACTCATGGGGTGAAGTTGTCTCAGGCTTAGGATGCCTGCCTACACCATGTGATGCCCCCAAAAGACATGTTTTCACTCACCTCACACTTTGCTCATCATTTCATTATTGTAACAAAATCCTTCTTGGTATTTAGCAATCAAAGTTGAAAAGGCAGTGTAGCTCAGACTTAGTAAAGAAATGCTTGTAGCTCATTTTTCACCCAGGCACTACTTGAGAATTCAGAATTGGTATCCAAACTGGAGTTAGTTGTATATAAGCTGGGCACTGTGAAAGGGACATAGAGGCGTTGGCTTAAGTTTTAATTACAGTACAGATTATTGGTTTGAATATTGACTGCGACAAGAACTGCATTTTTTTTTTTCAGGTTCTCTATCTAAAGAGCTTCCCATAATTGACTCTTCCAGTAGATGTGGTAGGAACCCATGTGATGAAAGTGATCAGTCATCAGATTAAATGACTTCAGCTGGTCCTATGCTATTAAGGCCATAGTCTAAAACATACAGTGAAAGAGAATATAACATGGTCAGTATAATTAGCATTAGTGCAGGGGATGCTCAAATTGGGGGGGGGGGGGAAGATCAGTGATATGCTATAAATAGCCTCACTGATTACTATGAAGGCATTAAAAGAAGACAGTGGCAGTGATAGTGGATTTATATTGATTGGCTAGACCACAGGAGCCCAAGGATCTGAGTAAATTCAATACACCAACATTGACGTCTTGCCATAGCCAGTCATTATTCATAAACACAGATAAAAGACCAGAACTTGACTCTAAACCAAAGGTCCTGGAGGATGAGACACCCAAATTCTTATTCAGTGGTCAGTAAGCACTTGAGAGGGTTCTGGAGTCATGGCAATATTTCCCTTTCTACCATATAGCACCATGGTAACAGGGTCCGCAACATCCTCCATGTCAGGAATGAACTGTATAGAGTAAAGGGATGTTGATGAACACTGTGGAACACATTATCCCTTGCAGTGGGTTCTAGATCCAGAAGCCAACTGCAGTCTCAAGTCAACCAGATATTGAGCATTTGAACTTGCTCTGTCTGAACTTATACCTGGGACCTGGGATGAAACTGGATATCATTATTTCTGACAGCAGAGTCCTGTGATTGGTTTGTCAATCACAGCTGACATGAATACATAACAATTTTAATACAGGGACTATTTGGGAAAGATATTGATCAGATAAAGGAAAACAAATTTTGACAAAAAAAAAATCTCAAAAACCCAGGATAAAGTTTTAAGATGGAGCTAGTAACAGATTTTAGGGGCTGGGGAGATAGCTCAGTTGGTAAAGTGTTCATAAAGTGTTCAACACACAAGTGTGGGGACCTGACTCCAAGAACCCATGTTAAAAGTAGGGGGAGGGCACCCCTATAGCCCCAGGGCTTGCAAAAGAAGATTCTTGATTCTTGCTGGGCCAGCTGGTCTCACCAAATCACTGGGCTCCAGGTTCGATGAAAGACCATGTCTCACAGACTAAGAAGGAGAAGTGATAGAATAGAACACCAGGCTCTTACTTCGAGCACCAACATGCATGCATATACAAATGTATGCATATCATAGAAATATGTATGCATACACATGTACACATATACACAGACAAACTTACACACATGCATGTAACCCACATGCACACATAGTAAATTATGACAGAATTTTACTAAGTATGTTGTGTTGCATATGTATTTTCTGATATATAAACTTAACCAACTATCTATACACAAACATGTGGCACACACATACACACCCTACTCCTCTTGATCATCCCTCCATACCCAAAACACACTCAATTCAATGTTCCTTTCCAAATAACCTCAGCAAATACCTTAAATTCCATAGCCGAAGTCATACCATCTGCAATGATATAAGATCATTTCCTATGGAACTGAAGTAACTTTTTAAAACCACAATAAACAGATTTTAATATCCCGACTACACTCAAGAGCTTTGTTCATCTCATAATAATCTCCTTATTAGACATCTGTTTCCAATGATTTAAAAAAGCGTCTTATGAATATAAATCACTGAGAAACCCAGCAAAGATGGTTGGAGCAAGTTAACAATTCATTAATAAGAAGTTGAAGAAACTTCAGAAACTCAGATCTATTATTTAACATTTTCAGAATTTTATGTCGCACCTGCTCGTATATAAGGAGGAAAGGAAGAAAAAAACAGGAAGTGTACAAGAAACAAAAAAACATGGTTAGGTATTCATGGTTGGGGGCAACTATTACACAGAGCCAAATGTTAGTTGTTAAGAGAAATGAAGCTTGTACAAACTACGGTTGACTTTGTAATCTAAATGCCATGGCTGAGAAATAGACTCTTGTTCTGCAGGATGCCCTCTCTCACAAATTCCTCTCCTTTGGGTTGCCACTTGCCACCAGAACCAATTCTTCCCTGGAGTCCATATTCTTTGCTGCTAAACATAGTAACAACAAATATTTGCTATTAAATCACCATAGCAATATAATATTATATCTAAGTACAGAAAGTGCACAATAATATACTACACTGCACTAAGTATGCGAGGACTGTGGTGGTTTGATAGGTAGGGCCCTCATAGTCTCATGTATGACTTCTTGGCTAATAGAGAGTGGCACTATTAGGAGGAATAGCTTTGTTTGAGTAGGTGTGGCCTTATTGTTGGAAATATGTCACTGTAGGGGTGAGCTTTGAGGTCTATGCTTATGCTACACCTAGTGTGGGACTCAGTCTTCTTCTGACCAAGATGTAGAACTCTCAGTTCATTTTCCAGTACCATGTCTGCCTTCACACTGTCATGCTTCCTGCCATGGTAATAATGGACTAAACTTTTGAATCTGGAAGCCAGCATGAATTAAATGTTGTGCTTTATAAGAGCTGCTATGGTCATGGTGTCTCTTCACAGATTGAAACCCTAACTCAGACAGGTACTTACCACCTAATGTCCACAACTTTCTGAAGCATAGATTTGAAGACTGAAGCTATATTTTATCTATAGAAAAGGAGTAAAGATGGGGAGATTTTATGACAACATTGGGAAGAACATGGAATCTGAAACCCTTTGGCACCTTAAGCATGGGGCTGGACACGAGGTAACATTAATCATGGCTACACATTTCCTGTATGACAGGTCCTGCCCTAGCCTCTGAGGGCACTTTGCATTCTCTCTTGCAAAAACTCAGTCTAAGATTGGGATAGAGATGAACAAACAGAGAGTGTGCGAGAGTCATCCTTGCCCAAGGCTGTTATATGAACATGCAACAGAAGCACTTGTCTCTGGGAAGATGGCTAAGAACATGACATTTAGGCTAAGAGTTGCAGAATTAGAAACAGGTTATCTAGAGATTGTAGGAAAGAGCCCTTGAGGCCACTGCTTTATACAATTGGAAGCAGGCAGGAAACTGTAAAATGTTCCTGTGACTGAACCTCACGCTCAGAGATTCTGATGGAGTGGATGCGAGAGGGAGCTTCACACTGGGGTCTTAAAAGTTCCTCTAGGGACTTCAATACTTGGCCTTAAAAGTCAAGGCTAAGAGCTCTTGGCACTGATTGGGTTTTAGTCCCAAAAGCCTTCAAAAATTTCCTCTTAGATTTGTCTGGGGTAGTAATATCCCCAGTGACTCTGAAATTGCAAATTGTTGTCTGGGTGTTCAGAATGGTACATGCAAGATCTAGAAGCATAGGAGAATCTGCCATTTCTCTGTGCAGGGGGAAATATTGGGCTATAAAAGAAAGGGAGGCTTAGATTAAGAAGGGCTTTGTTTGCCAAATTTGTTTTCCAAATGCTGATGTTTGGTCTTTCACTTGGTGCACAGTGATGCTGAGACAAGAGCTTCTGAAACTCATTGACAATTTAACTGTCTCTCAAAAGAATACAAAATGGAAGGTGATGAGCACATCTTGGTAGAAGTAACCCATGAGGAGAAAGATAGAAGTTCCCAGTGTGGCCCATGGAACTCAAGGAATTGTGGCTTACATGTCTTCCAGAAGAAGGTTGGGAGAAAAGGTCTCACCTCATGTCTTATACACGTCTGCTATAGTAAAGAAATGTATCATCCATCATTCTCCAAAGAACCCCTGTTTGAAGAAACAAAGTGGATCATAATGGATTGACTGGAAAATTTTCTCAGAGGGAGAACAGCAGCTGACCTCTGTGGAACCAGTGTGTGATCAGACAAAGGTAGGGTGAAGTCTGGTGTTCACAGGGAGACAACTTAGAAAATGTAGCAAACATTCTAGCCTGTGCCGAGCTCCGAGGAGTCTCCCCGTCCTCTCCTGTGTTTATACATATATTCTTGGCCCTTGATATTTTTCTTGGACTGTTCAGGGAAAGAAGAAAAGCGAGGATGTGGGGAAGGGATGCAGAAGGAACTCTATCCTTGTTGCTCAAGCTTGGAAAATAGCCCCAAGTCATTCATGACTCAGAAGTTTGGGGAAGGGTTTGACTGCTACTGGTGGGAAAATGATGACTTGTCCTCACTCAGCAAACATGTCATAAGAGTGCAGCATGAGGTACACCTGCACATATCCGGTTCACATCCTTCCTGTGTGTTTTGGTTTGGTTGGCCTCCTGAAACCAGCGTAAATCAACTAGGATGCCCTGTGAGTCTTCAGCCTCCCTTACATTACAGCTGAGACATGTTGCCACACCACAGTTGGCCCATCTGCTGAAGTAGGCTCATGGAATCTTAGCACTTCCAGCCAGAATACTAATACTGAAGTATTAATATTAATTTATACTTTAATATTAAGAATAAGACTCTTTCATTAACATCCTGAGAAACTGGAAGTATTTTATTTCATCAGGTGAAAAATATGCTTTTTCAGCAAAGGGTCACTATGACCCTCAGAATAGGATCCATTGTGTCCTATGGCAACCAGTGGAAATAAAAGACTCTCAGGTTCAGAGCTTCAGAAACCTGATCTACAGTTTCCAATTTGGGGTTAGACACACTAGATCTTTGCATGAATTTAAGGCATGGCTCTTAACTTTTCTTACTTTCAAAAAACTTCATTAGGTTAGAAAATGAGTAGCTGACTTTTTTATACTAACTGATTCGTATATATTGAACTTCTTTTGCCATTTACTTTGGAAACATTATTTAATTATTTCCAATAATACTGCAGGGCAGTATTATAATTCCAAGTCATATGGGCCAATGCTGGGAAGAATAAAACCTGAGTGATTGCCTCAAGCCAGTGAACCCAATTAGCGTCAAACCCAGGTTGGGAGCTCACATCTTTCCCTTGTGATTTTCCTTTAGATCTGTCTTTTCTCTAGCAATTTCAGATCTTTTGTCTCTAAGAAAGTAAATTGCTGGTAGCCAAGTATGGAATACAATATAAGTCACATTGTACTGTTCACAGAGTTACATAATCCCTCAGATTGGTCTAAGAGTTCACCCCACTCAATAATTCCTTCATCTGGACATAGGCTGAGCAAGGATGCTCTGCTTTGACCCAGGCAATGGGATTCAGTGATGATCCAGGCTCTGCTCCTGCTCTCAGAGTTTCTTGTCAAACAGTGGAAGCATAGGTGGATAATACATGAGATAGTCACAGAGATAAACATGGAGGGGACAAAATACTGTCTGAGGATATGAAGGGGTTTAGGACAAAAAAAAAAAAAGACAAAGTTGAGTATTGGGTGACTAATTTGTATCATAAGAGCTGAAAACACAATGATGGGAATGAAAGGGAAGATCCAGGGAATGGGCATTCAAGGAGAGGGAATGGCATGTGCAAAGGCACGGGGATTAGAATGTATACATTCAATGCTCACCTGCTGTTTTCCCCTTTGCTTCCTTACTCTCCACTGTGGTAAAATGCCCAGATCACTGTGCAATGAGACAGAAGGGCTTATCTATGAAATATGGGGGTGTAGTTACCCATTTAAAGTGATGGTTCATAGTTGTCTCTTGTGGGTTTGTAGATATTCCTGGAAATAAAATTCTGACAGAACATTTGCCACATACCAGTAAAGACATGCCTGCTATTGCTTGAGTTATCAGAACATGACATTCCCCTGCCACCATCTATAAACAAACATAACCAAGTTCTCTTTAAGTATTTAGTGAATGAAGGGGTGACCTATTCAACATCCGGTATGCTTTGCTGGTGCAGATGTGTTTGGTCACTTGGTGAATCAGGAGGCTCTTTGAATAAGGATTATTACACTTAAGTAAAAACTTGGGTTAAACAAATGGTAGACGATAGATGATAGACACAGAACAGTAGCTCTCAACCTCCCCAGTGCTGTGACCCTTCAATACAGCATCTCATTTTATGGTAACCCCAACCATAAAATTATTTTGCTGTTACTTCATAACTATAGTTTTCCTACTGTTATGAATTGTAATGTAAATATCTGTTTTCCAATGGTCATAGGCGACCCTTGTGAAAGGGTCATTTGACCCATGAAAAGCCTGTCATGACCCACAGGCTGTGATATAGATGATATTATCAAGATGATGCTAGACAGAAATAGATATTAGCTAGCTATATGATAGATACATAGAAAGATAATAGATACATACATACATACATACATACATACATGCATACATAGATATATAGATAGATAAATAGATTACATGCTAGCACAGTGATACCTATGACATCGTCCTGAGGAAGTTGAAGATCAGATAGAGTGATTTCCCAGGTTCCATAGTTACTATACATTCTTAATATAAAATACACATCCTTCCAAAGACAAGTTAGTGTCAGTTATGGCCATTCTGAGCAGCGTGGCAGTGACTCACAGAGATACAGTTCTCTTCACGCAATGAGACCTGATTCTTCCTACTTACATTTTTCTCTCCCTTCTGGAGCAATACTTTCTCCAGGCTTGTCTTGAAAATGGCACCTTCCCCATTTATCGGTCTTGGCTGACAATCACCTACCTTCTATGAGGAAACTTTTGGAATCCTCATTTTATAAAGTGGCCTTCCATTCTCCCCACTGCCCTTCCCGAAATGGCTTCATTGCATTGTCCTGTTGTGTCTCATGTGCCACTTGTTGTATGTATATAACTTCCCTGCCATGTCTTCACTTTGCTGTTGGCCGTGTATGTGTTCTAAGACTTCAGGACAGTGAGGAACTTGGATACCATGGTCAAGAGTTTTTCATAAGCACCCACAGCACTGTCTGGCACATACTAGCTATGCAGTAATACAACGATGAAGTCAATAAAGCAAATGCTGCTTTGTAAAGCTGGTAAGACTCCTACATTTATAGGAAAGACATTTGCAACCTGGCTTAATAATACTCTGTATACAACCTTAAGAAAGTTTAAACTCCAAGTCAATGAGATGTCTCAGTGGTTAATGGTGTTTGTCAACAAGCCTAACATCATGAGTTTGATCCCCAGAACCTACATGATGGAAGATGATAATTGACTCTCATAGTTGTCTCTTGGCCTCCACACCCGCACTGTAGCACATACACCATCATATACACATGCATGCATGCACACACCCGTACTCATAAATTAATAAATACACTTTAATTTTAAGTATTAACCTCTACTTGTTCATTTCCTAAATCATATATGGAAATTTTAATATCCAGTATTTCAGAATGTGACAGCATATTAAGGCAGTGCATTGAATGAAAGGATTAAGTTAAAATAAGATCATTATGATGGAATCTAATCTAACAAAGTTACTTACATTAGTCAGCTTTTTGCTACTGCAATTAAATGCCTAAGACAAAGAGTTTAAAGAAGCTTACTTCAGCTTAGAGTTTCAGAAGTTGCAGTCTGAGATCAAGAGGCCTTGTTCCTATAGGGCCTATGGCACAGCATCATGGTGTGGTGTATTAAACAGAGTAGCTGTTGAAGAGGAAATGGTACCGTTACATTATCCCTTTCCCAGGCACATCCCTGGTGACCTAGCCCCGCCCCCATCCCCACCACCAAATCCCAACTCTTAAAGATTCTACCCCTTTGGTAGCAACACAGCCTTGAAGGCATGGACCTTTGGGGAGCATTTCAGATCACACGGGTGTTTAATAATAAAAGTGTAAATGGAACACAGAAACATAGAGAGGGAAAACCATGTGTAAATGCAGGGCAAAGATACCTTCAAGTTAAGTACTATATCAGAAGACACTAAAGCCTTGGTTTTAGGCTTAGAGTCTACAGTATTGTGTAAAAAGAAATAAACTTATACGTTTTAAAACATTTTAACATTCATCATTGTTATTATCATTGTTGTCGTTGGTATGTGTGTGTGTGTGTGTGTGTGCGCGCGTGTGCGCATGTCTGAGTATATGCCTCGTGTGTTTGGATGCATGTACCATAGTGCCTATGTGGATGGAGGTCAGAGGACAGCTCTTAGTAGTTGGTTTCCGCCTTCTTCCTTTATAAAAGCTGAGGGTATTGAACTCAGGCAGATGAGCGCTTTTACTTGCTGAGCCTTCTTGGTGGTTCAAATCTGTGTTTTTGAGCAACTCAGTTTGTGATACTCTTTCAGAACTACAGTAAACTGATGCATCTCTCCAAGCTATATTTCCTCATTTCTAAAGAAAGGACAATGACAGTAACTATTACAAGATGAGGGTTGAATGAGACTATTTGATAAACATGCATGATATAACAGTATAGACACATGGATCACTCGAAGACATCAACAAATCGTGACTTTCATCTGAGAACCTTCCTCATTCATATTATAAAGTTAGTAAAATCGTAACCATTAGAAGTTGTAAATAGAGAAAATATAGAATTCTTCACCCCTATATAAAATTTTGAATTAACAGATCTATTTTAATGTTCAATAATGTTTTATGGATTGATACTTAAAAGTGAGTTTATAAGCATAGTATATACACTGATCTCTGGTTCTTCATAGGCAACTCCCTCCAATACTCTATAGTACACGGAAACCTCATCTAATGAAGAAGGGGATTTTACACTACAATAAAACAGAAAAAAAAATACCACATCACCTCACCTACAACATGTGTTTAACCATGAACCAAACGACTCATCTCTGTGAGGAACACATTGCTAATTTCTTTCTGAGTTAAGCTTCCATCTGTCTCAAGTTCTTTCTCTCAAACCAGAATCCTTTTCCCAAGATGTTTTACAAGAACTCTGTACAAACAATTGCAAAGAAGTGGGGCTATCCCCAGCCCCCCCTCTTCCTGGAAAAGCTTCCTGCATCTCAAAGGTATGCTCTGTCTGATGCCACACTGCCACCTCCAGAGTTTGCATCTTGTTTTTCCTGTTGATAATGTCTGCAGGACAGACAGACAGACAGACAGACAGACAGACACACACACACACACACACACACACACACACACACACAAGCTGAAGGAAAAAGGGTTTGGAAAGACTCCTTAATTTATGGAAAACTGTGCAGTTACTATTAACTTTTATCTTTACCATCATACACGGCTGTTCCCGTGGGGCAGTTTCTATCTGAGAATGTAAACACCTAGGTATGTACCATACCTTCTAGACACACCTCCAGATTTAACAGCTTTGTTTACCGTTTCCCTAGCCGTCTATCGCTAAAGAGAATCCGTATCTCCCACATCTGACAGGACGTGCATCACCTACAAGGGAAGATGATTAGCTGCAACCATTGTGTCATGAAATCCATCCCCAAACAGCTTCTTCTTACAATGAGGA
Organism: Arvicanthis niloticus; assembly: GCF_011762505.2. Classification (NCBI taxonomy): domain Eukaryota; kingdom Metazoa; phylum Chordata; class Mammalia; order Rodentia; family Muridae; genus Arvicanthis; species Arvicanthis niloticus. The sequence goes on along the minus strand of NC_047676.1, from coordinate 43,312,871 downwards.
AGACTGGGTTGGCAGAGAGGAAATACATACTTTTTTGGTGTTTTTTTTTTTCTGTTGAAAGCTTACAATATAAACCTTAGTACAGTGCACACAGCCAAGTTGCTATTTCCTTTCAGTTCGAGCTAAACTTAGATTCAATGCACCAAAGGAATGCAGGAAGCATGATTTTATACATCTATAAGATTTCTTTATCTCATATGAAGGCGTTTAAACATTCTGCAGTGGCGGAAGTGTGTTAAATGTAGAAGTAACTGCCATTTCTAACGATCAGGTAATAAAGCTATTGCTTCTTTTGTATGGATTCATATGTTAGCATCAGATTATAAAAAATATATTCCCTCATTTCCTTTGTTTGTATTTAATCATTACACTAATTACCACCATAACACTCTTAGTATAATAATGTATTAATGTTAAATAGGGACCCTTGTCTTAAAAAATTTTTAGAGCTGTTTACCAGCTAATAAATAAAGTATTCTCCTATGTTCTCACTTGTCACTTTGCAAGCCCACAACTTTGTAATCACATGTAATCACATCTGCTCTGGGATGGCCTTAAAACCAGAGAGTGCTGGCACTGTGCACAAGACACTCACAGTTGGCCACAGTGTGAAGAGTTCTCAGGAGCCCAGCAGAGTAAGTTCAGTTTTGACTCCTGAGTCTGATCAAGAACCTGAAATGTTGAGCAAGTATTATCTTTATCTTCTTTTCTGGGAAAGATTTAAATTAATGAGTCACACAAGTCTATAACTAGTTATTTCTGCTAATATTAAAGGAGATAGAATTGTTTAAATCTTTGAAACCAATGAGTGTTGCATATAGGTTCCTCTTTTCCAGAATGTTGAGACATGCTGCGTTCTAGCCAAACTCTTGTGTTGCTTTTGTCCCTCAGAGTATCTATCTTTATCATCATGTGAGAATATTCTCATAGGGAAGTTTCTCTCTGATATCTGCTGTACCTCACCTGCCCTACATGAAAGGCCCAGAAAGGACCAAGTCACTCAGGTTCTACATAACACTGACTCTATCCCCCTCTGTCCTAGTCTGTCCATTGTACTCTGCTCAAATGCCTTACCCACAAAATACCCAACACTGCCTCTTCTGGCATTATATATCACCTCACTCAGTTGGAATCCTTGAACAGTTCCTTCAATTTCTTGCTTTTTTAATTTATTCCTCTTGTTCATGGGTCATCCTGTTGATTTTCTAGGTTACCCACTGCTCTGTCCACTGAGGTGTAGGCTCTTAGACAGCAGAACATTGACTCTATCCTCAGTGCCTGGAACAATGCCTGGAACATACTGATTGAGTCCTCGGAAACACCAACTGGATTTGCAACTGAGAGTTTCTCAGAGATTAGCCAATTTACTCCAAAAGAGAAATCTACTAACCAAGACACCATTCAAAGAAAGCCGGGGGATCAAAATTTATTTTTAAATACTTAAAGCTATAATTTATTTTATTCCAACTTTTTATGACATATATGTGAACCAGACCATACAGTATCGTTTTCTTTAAGATCCAAGGCTACATTACAATTTTGCCTTTGTACATAATACTCTGGACAGAATGTTTTCCATGCTTAGATCCCAAAACACCTCAGAACACACTCTACAACAGTGATCAAAGTGCTCAGGAGGTGTGGCAGCAAAGCAGGGACGGCAACTGGAGCAGGAAGCTGAGAGAAGGTGCCTTCCACTGCAACCTCAAAGTAGAGAGTGAGCAGCAAGAGCAGTTAGGCTCTGAGCCCCCTCGAGCAGTGCACTTCCTCCGGCAAAGCCACACTGCATCCCAAACAGCACTACCAGTTAGGGACCAAGTGTTCAAATGCCTAAGCCTACTGGGAACATTTTTCATTCAACCCTTTACACCTCTATATCAGATGCCCTCTCTACTTAATTAAAAGTCTCCTTAACTATTCAATACAAGAATTTATTTATTTATTTCTTACCTTGTAAGGGCATTCCTTAATCTCTTTGAAACTTAGTTTTCTCACCCCATAACTAATGGAGGAAAACAGGAAAACTTGAATATGAACAACTCTTACTTTTTGTTTTTAGGAAAATGCATATATCAAAACTTGTGTATTTCTGTTTTCACAGGTTGCAAAGACAACCTGATGTTCATTTAGAATATTCTAGAGAATAAAGCATCTACCTACTTTGTTTGTTACAATGAGGTAAAAGCTCTATTCCATAGAGTTGTGCTGAAAATAGGCAGTTAGCTGCAGTATTCTTAACCAGAATGTAATTCCCCATGTTAATAATAACTCTAAGTTACCATTTTGCAAACATGGCACCACTTTTCTGCACCAGAATTATCTTAGTTACCTGCTAAAAACACCAAGGAATCAGTCTCCAGAATTCAGGCCCACAAGGTGTAGGAAAAGTCTAATAATACACATTTTTAAAATCATAATCCAGCCTTATTCTTAGGTAAACATCAAAAACCATTTTTAGACTGGGTTCACTATTGCAGACCATTTGTGTTCTGCTCATTTTAAGTCACAGAGTAAACCAAACCTGTCTTTTGTGTGTCACCATTTTTCACAACTCATTTCTAAGATTCCTTTCGATGTCCAAGTAGTGTGCATCATAGCTATATTGTGAGAAATAGATTATCCAGTGTTCTCAAGAAAGCAAACAGTCAAAACCTGTGTCTTCATGTTTCTGCGCCAAATTCCATGTATCTTATTTGTGGGGTCCCTCAGGGATGTTCAAAGCACCACAGGAAGTTAGGTAAACAGAGAAAAATGAGAATTACCTCCCCTCCCCCAAAGCCAGGGAAAGGATTGGAAATGTAGCCAGTGACACCATTGGTTAAGGACAAAGAACTACTAATAGTCCATTTGTTTTCATGTGTATTCTGCTTTGTGACAAAAAAAAAAAATCATTGGTTCCATCAATACTAACTTATTAGAAAATTGAATGTTTTCTTAGGAAAATCAACTATACAATATGCTTTATGAAAATTTTCAAACTTTGTCAATATGAAATCATTTATTGTTTGTTTCTCAAAGGGGAAAAAAAAAGAACTCTATTCTGTTTTTACCCCGTTTTGAAATGTAGAAGGTTATGGTTTGCAAAAAAAGTTTGCAAACGCTACAAAGCAATGAAGCAGCCTTCCTCTGAACCTCTTCAGGCTCCTCCTGCAGAAGAGAGAGCAGGCAGTGTCCGAGACACAGGTGTGATGGCATATGCCTGTCATCTGAAAGAGAGGCAAAAGGGTCATTCATTCACAGCCAGCCTTGGCTACATGATGAGCGGGAGATCAGCCTGTGCTGTGTAGTGAGACTCTGTCTCAAAGCAAGCTAACTAAAAGCTACAAAATGTTCCCACCTACTCCACATAGAAAAAGAGACTTGTCAGCAAAATCTGAAATTTTGTACTACCCAGCAACTAGAAAATCTTGACCTAATCCAAAGGGGAGAAGACCGTATAACGTACCAACAGAGGGAAATGGAACTCTGGTGCCTTAAGAGCAAAGCTGTGATTGATGTCTTTTAAGCATCATTTAAGGCCCTGACTCGTTCTAATTGCTCAGTAACCATCTGCAGCTAATGACAAACTCTGGCTAAGCTTCGGCAGCTTTGAGGAGTCATAACAGTCAGTTGGAGGATTTTCTCCAAGAGAAACAACATAAACCCCAGGGATAAACATGGGATCGTTTCTCAAAAGTGACAAGACAGCCTCTACGAGGGTCATGTCTAACTAGGGTGCCATGTCATCAGAAATATTTAAATGAGCCCTCCCCAGCAATCTTCCTCTTTGCTGGGGACTGATGATCTAAACAGGGTTCTCTTTACTTTGCCTCTTTTCCTTTCATAGAGACAGAATAGTGGAGAGATACGCCGGCATATTTAAGAAAGTGAATAGGATTTGAGTGTCCATCCCCAAATTCAGTGGTCTGAACCATGCTAGGAGTAATCCCTGTTCCAGTAGAGATTAGAAGTTCAAGCAGGCCACATGAAAAACAAATAAAAGCACCAGAAGGAGATTACTCTGTGGTTGGATTGAATTACTTCCCTTTGGCACATGGACTGTTTTCTTGTGAAGGGTCACTTTGGTTACAGCAGGCAGCTGTGGCAGTAAGCACACCCCCGATAGTAAGGTACTAGTTATTTCTGAAAGGTAGGCAAAATTAGTAATGAGGGCTTTATTTCAGGCATGAGACTCCTGCCTGCCTGTGTTTGCATGTTTCTCCATGTGGCATCAAAGTATGTAACTTACTAACCTATAAAATGGAGGATCCTGGAGCTAGTGAGAAAGAAGTAGTTGCTATGGTCTCAACAAAACCCAAAAAAATTAAAAGAGGATATTCAATCTGCTCTTCACAGAAATAGAAAAAGAAATCTAAAATTCCTGTGAAACCAGAAGAGATACCAAATAGTCAAAGCACTCCTGAGATTAAAGAACACGCTAGAGGGGTTATCATCCCAGATCTCAAGAGAGATCGTAGGGCCATAGTAAAAAGAACAACATAGCAACAAAACGCAAACTTGTAGACCAGTGGAACAAAATAGAAGATCTAAAGATGAGTGCACATAATGGACACCCGCCCATTTTACAAAATGGACAAAAAACACACCAGCGAAAATAGTGCCTTCAATAAACAGTGCTTGGAAAGCTGTATATCCACATTAAGACTGATGAAATTAAACCTGTATGTGTCTCTCTACAAAAAAATAAACTCCCACTGAAGCAAAGACTTCAATGTAAAAGCTGAAATTGATAGAACACACAGGAAGGTGTATGTGCATGTTTCGAGACATAGACATAGAAAAAGAGTTTCTTAATAGGACTCCATTTGCTCAGGTATTAAGGCCAGCAACTGACAACTGGGACCCCATAAAACTAAAAAGCATCTGCACAATGAAGGAAATCTTCATCAACTATTCACCTGTCAGTCAAGAAATCAAATAATCCAGTTAAACTATGGGGAATGAGACTGAACAGAGAGTTTTCAATAGAAAAAAAAATTTAAAAGGTTAAGGTTGCGTGAGAGAAGGCAGAAAGATTATAAGAGCCAGAGAACCAGAAAGTCTCCTATGAGATTGGGTCTCCTAGACATGACTTCCTATATAAGGCCTGAACAATGATAATGTCAATAGAGATGCTACAAGACCTGAACAATAACAATATCAATAGGTATGCAAATGGAAGGGAGAAAATTTCACAGTGCCCGACCCCTAGACAAAGAACTGTAGACAACTAATCACCCTTGATTGGTTAGCCAATCAAAGTGGTTGTCCCTGGAATCATACATACATGAACAACAAAAATGGACTCAGATGATTGCATTTATATTTGCACATCTAGGTATATCTATTTATCCATTATCTATCTATTTATCATCTAAGTAGCCATAATAATTAGAGAAAAGAGGCCTTCATTGAGATGGAATGGGGAGGGGCATGGGAAGGGTTGGAAGGAGGACAAAGCAGAGGGGAGGTGATTATATTTCAATTAACAAATATATTAAACAATGAAATAAAACGCAAAGTGCCTCAAACTGTACTACAGAGCAGTAGTGATAAAAACTGCTTGGTTTGGTACAGAGACAGAAAGGACGATCAATGGAACAGAATTGAAGACCCAGAAATGAACCCGCATACCTATGGTCACTTGATATTTGACAAGGGAGCTAAATTCATCCAGTGGAAAAAGGACAGCATTTTCAACAAGTGGTGCTGGCTCAACTGGAGGTCAACATGTAGAAGAATGCAAATTAATCCATTCTTATCTCCTTGCACAAAGCTCAACTCCAAGTGGATAAAGGACCTTCACATAAAGCCAGGTACACTGAAAATATTAGAAGAGAAGTTGGAGAAAACCCTCGAATACCTAGGCACAGGGGAAAAGTTCCTGAACAGAACACCAATGGCTTATGCTCTAAGATCAAGAATCGACAAATGGGACCTCATCAAATTGCAAAGCTTCTGTAAGGCAAAGGACACTGTCAACAAGACAAAACGGCAACCAACAGATTGGGAAAAGATCATTACCAATCCTACATCTGATAGGGGGCTAATATCTAATATTTACAAAGAACTCAAGAAATTAGACGCCAAACAACAAAATAACCCCATTAAAAAATGGGGTACAGAGCTAAACAAAGAATTCTCAACTGAGGAAACTTGAATGGCCGAGAAGCACCTTAAGAAATGCTCAACATCCTTAGTCATCAGGGAAATGCAAATCAAAAGAACACTGAGATACCACCTCACACCAGTCAGAATGGCTAAGATCAAAAACTCAGGTGATAGTAGATGCTGGCGAGGATGTGAAGAAAGAGGAACACTCCTGCATTGTTGGTGGGGTTGCAAGCTGGTACAACCACTTTGGAAGTCAGTCTGGCGGTTCCTCAGAAAATTGGACATAGCACTACCTGAGGACCCAGCTATACCACTTCTGGGTATATACCCAGAAAATGCCTCAACAAATAACAAAGACATATGCTCCACTATGTTCATAGCAGCCCTATTTATAATAGCCAGAAGCTGGAAAGAACCCAGATGCCCTTCAACAGAGGAATGGATACAAAAAATGTGGTACATTTACACAATGGAATATTACTCAGCTATTAAAAATAATGAATTCGAGAAATTCTTAGGTAAATGGATGGATCTAGAAAATATCATCCTGAGTGAGGTAACCCAATCACAAAAGAACACACATGGTATTTACTCACTGATAAGCGGAGATTAGCCCAAAAGTTTGAAACAACAAAGATTCAACTACCAGACGACACGAAGCTCATGAAGAAGAAAGAACAAGTGAGGATGTCTAGGTCTTTCTTAGAAGGAGTAACTAAATAACCAAGGGAGCAAATATGGAGACAAAGTGTGGGTCAGAATCTGAAGGGGGGGTTGTAGGGAGACCATTGTGTCTGGGTATTCATTCCATAGGCAGTCACCAAAAATAGACGCTGATAGGGATGTCAGGATGGGAAAGCTGACAGCAGCCTGATAAGGCTGTCTCCTTAGAGGTCTCTCAGAGTCGGACATACCCAGAGACAGATACCCACAGCTATCCATTAATCTGATCAAAGTTCCCAATGGAGGAGTTAGAGAGTAAATTGAAGGAACCGTGAACCATACAGGCTGGTGGCCCTGTGAGGAGAGCAAGAATACCAACCAGCCAGAGCTCCCCAGGGTCTAAACCACCAGCCCAGGTGCACATAGGGAGAGACACATGACTCCAGCTGTATATGTAGGGGAGGATGGCCCTGTTGGGCATAGGTGGGAGACAAGATCATTGGTACCCTGAAGGCTGAGCACTGAGGGGGGGAATCTGAGGGTGGGGAGGGAGGCTGGGGGTAGGTGGGTAAACACCTTCATAGAGGCAGGAGGAGGGGGGATGGGATAAGGGGTTCCTGGGTGGTGGGGGAAATATGGTAAGGGGATAAAATTTGAAATGTAAATATTATATCCAATAAAAAAGGGGAAAAATAGAAAAGCGGTTAGAACCAACATTCTTAATAAAATGTCAGCCCTCTTTAAAAAAAAAAAACTATCTTGATACTAAAATTTGTTTTGAGAATTGTATATTGCAGAATGATCAACCTTGGTGTATCTACTCAACAAGCAAGCTGGGCAGACCTGCTCAAACCTCTGAGGTCCGTGAATTCCATCTGGAGGCAGCGAAGACACAGCATCAGAGGATTGTCAACTTGCTCTCCCCCCCACTCCTCTTCTAATATCTCAACGCCCATAATCAGCTTGAAGAAGCTAATGATGAGTCAGCGCCCCTATTCCCTGGGCATGGGGACTAAGGTGGTAAATGTTGGGCTGTCTCCCTAGGGAAAAGTAGTGGTTTTGTCGGAATAGAGAGGATTAGCTAGGGGTTATTGCATAGCCATAACCTATTAGTAGAAATCTGTATAATTAATATCAAGATGAAGATATAAATTCTTAAATGGCACCAATTTACTTTGTTTACAAATTTTAAGGTTTTCATTGGCATGAGCTTCTTAGTGATATAAGAGTGAGATGAATATTGTTACTCTCATAGGCATTGTACCAGTATAACACACTTAGGAATACAAAGCTTAGACCCAGTCCTTCTTTAACTTTTTTAACTGATTTGAGATGATCAGCCTGTGAGTTAAGGGACTATAGCAAATTCATGACTTGGAGTTTATTATAAGGGTGTTCTCTATGTTTTATTTAGAAATAGCTGAGTGGAGTTAACAGGCAACAGTCCAGATTACCTTACATGGATAGCTGGTTTTCAAAACATCAGAAATCCTTAGAATTGACATGACAAACATTTCAGTATTAATGTTCATTTTCATTAGAGACCTGTCTGCTCCGGACAGCTTCCTATGTTAAATTCTAAGAAGAAATTGAGCATCCTTGGAGTTACTCCAGTTGTGGTGAGACAGCCACTAGGCAAGAATTGCCACTTTCCTTCCACAGACAAATTACTGTCCAGAAAAGGACACACTTGCAGAATAGTCGACTGATTATATCTGCCTAGACAGAGTAATCAGCCCTTAATAATTCTGCAGCACTAAGGTCTGTCAGATGATCCTGGGCCAGAAGGCAGAAGAACAGATGCTCCAACGTTTTGAAGTAGAGCGAGTGTCCAGGTGTTCAGAGGTCTCTATAAATTGGCTAAGTTTTAGAAGCTATGCTTTGTGCTTCCCACAATTATAGTCAACTCAGTCATTCTGGATTTCTGATGGGGTTGAAAACTTATAGCTATTTACTTTGAGAGAAAAGATCTGAGTGTATGGTCATCAGCTGACATTCATCCTAAAGCCAAGGAAAAAGCCAGGATCAGAACTAAGTGTTTTAGTTAGGATAGATGACAGAGGTGCTGGTTAGTCAACAAAAGGATGGACTGGGTATTAGGACTATCTTGTACCTCACTGGTACAAATAGGCATAATTATGCTCTAATTGTATTTTGAGAGAAAAGTTTCCTTTTAACAGGAAGGGTGATGTGTAGGAGGAGCTAAGGTGGGAGGAGTACTGAGAGGAAGAAAAGGAATAAGAAGAGGAGAAGAAGAAGGAGAGGAGAAGCTAGGTGATGAAAGAGAGATAGAGGGGGGAGACAGGGAAGCAGATGTTCATGTATCTCCACCAGTCAAAGATAGTTGATATATCTAGGTTGGGTAGTAGTAGTGGGTTACACCTCTGATTGAACAATACCAAACTTATAAAGCCTATGATTAACATTATTTAAAAAAATTTATAAATGCAAAAAGGAAAAGGGGGCATGGGATAGGGGTTTTCTAAGGGGGGGGGAATGGGGAAACGGGATGGTATCTGAAGTGTAAATGAAAGATCTAATAAAAAAATAAAAAAAATAAATTTCTATTTCCATTTAAAAAAAAAAAATAAAACGCAAAGTGAAGTACGGCCAGTGGCAGTATTGATATGGAGCAAGCACTGGCAATTTATTGAGTAAAACTGAATTTTATTATTAACATCCCTAGTAAATCCAGAGTGTGGTTCATTATAAATGTTCACTTCACAGAAGTTACATTCACCTTCCCCCCACTCCCGCCCCCATATCAGGATCTCATTCCAGGTAAAGGTGTCAACTTTGATTTAGCTTTGAGTCTTATATCCGTGGTAGAGCTTGGTATACAATAAATTAAACTTACCATATGGCAAACTGGAGTTCCTGTTCTCTCAGATTGTGAAGACAAAATGAGAACACATCCAAGAAGCAGAGCACAGGGCACCTGATGGGTACTAGAAAGCACAGAATACATTACACTCTTTTTTTTTTTTAAGTATTGTTATTCTTTCTGAATCTGTGGATGTCACCTTCATTTTGAGACCTGACCTATTTCATTGGAAGCTCTTTGGAGAGTTCAGACTCTAATCATATAACAGAAGAATTCCCTGACAAATAATGATCTTGTGTTGTGAGACACTCTACCCCACCACATTCCAGTAGAAACCTGCCCACGATAATGAATTCAGAAAGGATGAGGAACTGGAAAGTTGCCCTCTGATTCATGACTCTGCTCCAGCTGTACTTAGGATAATGGATCCGGGCTGGTTCTCCCTTGGGAAAATGTGTATTTTGGGGAAGGAAGATGCCTGGACAGCATATAGAGAGGTTTCCTGTGCTGCCACGAGCAATTTATGACTTAATGAGTATATTTATAGGAACATTATAAGTCCGTTATCATTTCAGAAATCAATGAAGCAGTTTCCAAAAGAAGTCAGTGATTTGTGGCTATCAGCTAACACAAATTATTTATCATAGGGAAAAAAGAATTCCTCCAGTGAATAAAACTGGTTTCTGAATAACATAACAGGAGTTCATCCTAACTCATGAACATTGAATACAAAGTTTGGTAAAAATAAATATTGCTTAAGCAAAAGGCCATAGCATGTCTACTAGGTAAACATCTTTAAAAAACTATTAGAACACTTATTTTCTGATCATGAACAGGACTTCACGCAGAGAGTTGCCCTCCACCAAGAACTCACTGCTACCCTTCGGATGCTTGCTAACTACTCAACACATTTTCTTTACCGCTTCAATCTTGATACCTCACAGAGGGTAACAGGGCTCTGAGAGATGTGGTAACTAATAATTAAAGAGATATAATGGCTTGCTTGAAACAGGGAATGCTAAAAGAACGATGCTAAATGGTGTGGCGAGCTCAAGTCTATACTCTAAACTAGTGCTGTTTCAGATCATTCATTTCCTCTGCATTACAATATACATCCAGGCACACACATCCACCCCTTCAACGGATACCAGTCTGTTGTTCACCTATAGCAAACCCTTACTAAGCACATGGGATCTATGAATTGAAACCTAAAGCCTCTCGTCTCAGTGATTTAACAGGGAGACAAACCAGACAGCACTTATATTGCACATGTGCAACTGTAAAAGAACATACAAGATCACGAAACAGAAGGGCAGCACAAGTTCTCTAGGCGCAGCCCTGCAAAACATCACCACACTTGTCAAATTACCAGCTGTTTTTCCAAAGCTACTTGTCTCAATTCCAGTTGCAGATAACAGCAAAGGAGTTGAGACTGTTTACAAGGTTTTAGGGAACGTTCCATCTGGGTGTCTGTAGAATGCGCAGGAAATAGTGTATTTCTAGACAAGGGAAATCTCCTTCTCCCAAATGTCGAAGCTCTAGGAAACTGTTCTGAATTTAGAAATCAACCTCAACCTTCAGTGTTTGTGAAGTGGGTGGGCTGAGGTGGAGCATACGCTTGGAGAAGCTACATCCACCACATTCTCTTCTTTGAATTGCCTTGGCAATTCTAGAGTCAGGTACAAAAAAAAATACTTGCATACAATAATCTTTTATTGCTTGCACATGATTATTGTTTCCACACAATAGACTGTGTTTCTTTGGCTGGTAAAATGTGAGTTTCTCTTTTAAATTAAAGCTTTCGATATAATGAAAGTAGCTTTCAAAAACTGTACTGTTCACTCTTTAAAGACCTGCATTAAACAGTTTCTATACCAACTACATTCTTGTGTTTGTTCCTGATTAAAATACAAGCATGTCTTGTAAATATAAATAAAGGAGAAATGATAAGGACCAAGTTCAAGGTCTAGGCAGCGTAGCATGCTGGGATACACGACGGGATTATTACACTTCATCAAAACGTGCATTAGGGCAAGTTTATGTTTTTCATCATGCCCTCTGTTCTCATTTGTTTTCCATTGCTGCAATAAACACCAGAACTCAAGGCAATTTGGGAAAGGAAAGGCTTTATTTGGCTTACACTTCAATGTCACAGTCTGTCATTAAGGGAAGTCAGGGCAGGAACTCAGACAAGAATCTGGAAGCAAGAGCTTAACAAGAGACCACAAAAGAACACTGCTTACTGGCTTGCACAGCCTGGTTTCTTGTACAACTCAGGACCACCTGCTTCTGAGTAGAATCACAGTGGACTGCCCCCCCCATATCAATCATTAGTCAAGATAATGCCTTCCCAGACACCTCTACAGGCCATTCCTATAGAAGTACTTTCTGGATTGATGTTCCCTCCCTCCTCCTCCCACCCTCCAGAAGAATTTAGCTTGTGTCCTGTTGACAAAAACTAACCAGCAAAACTATCTTAAGAAATGAATCTAGAGAGTCTTGCTTTCTTGCCTTCTGATTGAGAAACTAGTCTTCTCAGTGGCTGTAATCTCTCAGGAGCCTATCCAGTTAGTATAAAGAATTCTGAACTCAGCTCTTCCTGAGTCAAAGTTCATTGCTTACCACTATGAGGTGAACAGATTAACCATAGAAACATGAGGAAGCTTTCTAAATTAAAAATAATGTTTTGACATGATAAGTAAGTATGCTTTTAGGGAAACAATTTATATTTTATCTCATTTACTTATTTCATTTATTTATTAAAGTCATGTTATTATACTGAAAGCAATAACAAGAATTTCCCCCAGTGAAATATAATTCTCCTTTAATCTTTATAAATAGCACAAATACAGCTTGAGACAAAATATATGAAGTGAACATTGGCCTCTATTATAAGATGTTTGGGCAGCTGAAAAGATAAAAGAACATATCTAATGGCAAAAGAGTTATGTGTATATTTCTGCACAAACAGGCCAGACATTTACACTATATGTTTTTCTCCATTGTTCTGTACTTTTTATTTTTGAGATATGGTCTCTCGAGGCTGGGGTTCCTTATTGACTATATTGGCTAGCCAGTGAGCTACAGGGTTCCAGCTATCTCCCCATTCCCACTGCTAGGATTAGTCATACACTACTGTAGCTATCATGTGTTCAGTTTCTGAACTCAGGCCTCGTGCTTGTGTGTGGCATGCCACTACTAACTAAGCCATACAAAGTTTACAACCTTACTTGTATATTTGAAATGTACTTTATTTCACAGATGTCTTTAGATTCACCTGGTCTTTGTGGCTGAATTTGCTTTATTACAGTTTCTAAAATGTACTCAGAAACCACATACCAGATGCAGGCAATATTGACACTTGCTGTGCAGACCTAGCTCATAATTAAGCTGCTGGATTGGGATGCTCTATAATCAAACTCTTGACAGAGCTAGACAGGTGAAGTTGACAATTTATTCTTTGCAGGACTGAGCTGAGCTGTGGAATCAAAATCCTAATTACTTAGTGAGGCTGATTCACAAACGGATGGTCTTCCTGTCAGTCAGAGTCTGGAAAATGACCTTTTGTGTTTCAGGCTGCAGAGATAGACTTTCCGTGCATGGGCATCTGGTAACCTCTGTGTGCTTCTTCCTTTGCCCTGGGTTTCACATCCAGCCTTCGCTCTCATTAGAGAATTTGCCCTCTCTTTCCCCCTCCCCCAGAAGCTCACAGTTCTTTGAACATCTATTTCTATGCCTTTCAAAGTTCTTTCCACCCTCCCCCAATGCAATTTTTACTTGAACTGATGTTCCTTTGTGGAGTTCAGACACGTCTATCAACTCATCACTCAAAATCCTGAGATGACTTGAAGTACATTCCCTGAGGTGAAAAATAATTTCGTGAAAGCACTCTTTATTGTTTTCAGTTTCACAGTTCTGAGTTTTCTCCTTGACTTTTGGAATTTTCTCATTTTTCCCCCAATTCCTTAAAGTCACAAGCACATGGAATTATCAGTAAGTGCTTCCCAGGAATCATTTTTTTTTGAAAATCATCAAGAGAAATATGCAGAATAATAAAAAAGCATTTGGACTTATTTCCCCCCTAGCTTTAAACCCATCCTGGCTCTGCTCAGGACTTTACTTTCTGATAGGGTAGGTTCCATGGTGGTAGGAAACAAATGGAAGCACTCAGTGACATACTAATGCTCCTATTCAATCCAGAAGTGATATCATTTCCTTCAAATTACTTACAAAGCTTTGTGCCACAGGAGTCATTGTGTTGCTGGGAATTTTATTGTTTCACGGGGTTTCATTGTCCTGAGATGGTTCTCCATGTCTGTTAGAAAAAGCCTGCTGAGAAACAGGGCATTTATTTTTATTACAGGCCTGTGACTTTTGAAGGCACTCTGTCACCAGCCTCTGGTTAATCAGAGGCAAAGAACTGATTTTCTACCTTGCGCTGAGTGCACTGTATGTATTTCTTAGTAGACGAGAGATCAAAAACTTATTCCAGGTCCATTGCTGAGTTGATGAATGGAGAATGAACTTGTTTTATTTTAATAGAGGAAAAAAAATCACTTTAGGGAAGTTTGCAGAATTACACCAAGATTACAGAAACTTTCTTAGCAAAGGCCTTTTGAGCAGTGAGTACAAGACTCATATTTCAGATGTGTGTGTGTGTGTGTGTGTGTGTGTGTGTGTGTGTGTGTGTGTGTGTTTATAAGGCAATCTAAAAATGTATTTGAACTCCTATACCAAGAGCTATTTTGGGAGATTTATTGTTTTTTGATGGAAAACTCAAAAAGGGTCATCTCTTCAAAATCATGACTTTCTTGCACTGCTATGCTACTTCTGAGGAAGGCTGACACGTTCTCCATCCCCGCTTTCTTTATATCTTTACTGTTCGCCATAAACTGTCGATAAATACTGTTTACTGAAAGGCCAGTGGTGGCAGATAAGGCTTGTGTTTCTCGACACATCCGTTAAATTACCATCTGCCTCAACATAACTATGTGACACTTTGTAAAAGAACTCAAAGACTCAAAATAATTAGTACCCATTTCCAGAAAGAGATGTATGAGGGAAGGAAAAAAAATAATCATAAACCACCCAAAAGGCAATATTCTAGTAAATGGTGATGATCTTGCCACGTTTCGGAAGTAGCTGATGGAGAAGTCCAGCTCTCTCTTCACTAGCTGACTGACAGGCCTAAGAGGTATCCTTTGTTGATATTGCTACCATGCATATGTTACACCAGGTAAATCACACTGAAGCCTGTACAAAGGCAGGTAAAGTTCCTGCATTTGATAATCTGCATTAGTCTAAAACATTGTTTCTTAACCTCTGGGTTACCCACATGTCAGTTATCCTGCATATTTACATTACAACTCATAACAGTAGCAAAATTAAGTTATGAGGTAGCGACAAAATCATTTTATGGTTGTGGGTCACCACAACATGAGGACATGCATTAAAGGGTCACCTCAAAAGCAGGGTTAAAACCACTGGTCTAAGGAGGCTGTAATGCTAGGAGAGAAACTTATGACACCATCCAGAGAGCTCTGGATATAAAGCTGATGCATCATATTTTAAAACAGAAGCATCTTTTCTCATATTTATTATAAAACACTTCCTAATATATAGTGGAAATTTGTTTTCCTCATTTTTGCCATCAAAAAAGAACAAACTCATGCAGGGAAAGGAATTTTTAAAAAGACAGGTTGATAAGTCTAGCTCAGCAAAATTCACCAGCCATTCTACTTTTGGGCACACATATCTCTGGAGATCTCATATTCACTCCCAGAAAGCCCAGCATGCAACCAGGCTTCTACCTTTGAACTTGCATTTGCTATATTTACCCTTGTTTTCTCATAGGATGCTCTCACAGGCAGAGTGAGAGCTAAATCAGGCTCTGATAGGGTTTCCTCATCCTGAACTGTTCTTTGAGAACACTGTTTTCATAAATAGCCCACAAGGCAATGAGTTTCTGAGGTCACTGTGCTTCACACAATTGTTCTCCAAGGGACTACGTGAAAGACAGTTGCTGGCTGAGGCCTGCAGTTCCTGGAAGCTAGGTTTCTCAGCATTCAAGGGCTATCTCTTATGAAACAAAACACAAGGCTGTGTAAGGGTGACCTTGGTCATTGTTCTTGAGGCCTGTGACTTCAGAGTGGAGGTTGTTCCTAATAGGATCGGACCAACTTTGAAAGTGATATCATCTTGGTCTCAGGATGCCCATAGGAAAAAGCAAGGCGATATCTGGAATGGGATTAATGCTTTGCAAATGCTTCTCTACTAAAACGGGTTGCAAAGTAAAGCATTCTCTGAATATGCTTCCCTCCTACCTTCTCCACACAACGAAGGATTAATCCCACCCATCTCAGTAGAGGTAGGCTAAATGGGGTGTTGATCAGTTGTTATTCAATATGAGGGCTATAGTTTATAGATATATGGAGTAGGTTAATAAAACATGTCTGTCATTTGACAGTTGGATGAGGAGGTCTAATTAAAGGAAGCATTAAACATTTGATCACTGAGCCTAGAGAGGAGCTCAGTGGTTAGGGATGCTTTCTGCTTTTGCAGAGGACCCATTCTCAGTATTTATTTGAGGTGGCTCAAAATCACTTGTAACTTCAGTTCCATAGGATCTGACACACTCTTTTAGACTCCCTGAGCACTGCATACATACACTGCATACATACATGCATATATGCATACATTATTCATATAAATAAATAACCATTTAAAAATAAGTGGATAATTTGTTGACAAGAATACATTATACTGTCTTGTAAATATAGGTAGTGGCAACATAAAATCCACAATTGTCACTTCAGAGGGGACATGAATCTGGAGCCACCTATGAGTGACTATGGCGTAGGAACAGAGGTTTAGATTAGCCCAACCTCCACAGTCCAGTGAGGTAGAGATTTCACGAGGTTTTATAGAAATAGAACAAAGGAAGTTGTAAACTGAGACTCTCCAAATACATGGGTAGAAATACAAGATGGATAAGTTATAGCACATCCCCAGAAGCCCCTGATGCTATCTGATGACTCTCAGCTTCTGGCTTAACAGAAGCTAGAGATCTGCTAAGTTCCTACATTTAAAAACTTTTATATTACAGTTATAAAGAAGATAGATCCCCTAAGGGCCAGCAGAAAGAATGGAAACAGGCAACCTCAAGAGGTAGGAGGTTGGGGGGACCCTCCAAAATGCACCAGAGACCTAAACAGTGAGAGACTCTCAGTACACAAAGGGAAGGGCCCTAGATGAAATGCCCGACAGTAGGGAGATGGAACTTATAGAGCCCACCTCCATCAAGTGAGGAAGGGAGTTGCCATCCCACAGTCAAAACTCTGACCCATATTTGTTCCTGTCTGCAAGAACTGCAGGGATGGAAATGGAGAGGAGCCTGAGGAAGAGAAGGTCCAGCGACAGGCCCAAAGTGGGATCCAGCTCAAGGGGAGGTCCCAAGGCCTGACACCATGCTGAGGCTATCGAGGGCCCACAAAAAGGGACCTATCATGACCACACTCCAGAAGACACAACATGCAGTTAAAAGGGTCAGTCGCAGATAATTTCACCCAACCAATGGACAGAAGCTGCTAACCCCTGTGGTTTAATTGGAGAAAGGCTAGAAGAAGCTGAGGAGGAGGGCGACCCTGTAAGAGAACCAGCAGTCTCAATTAATCCGGACCCCCAAGATCTCTCAAGCACTGGACCACCAACCAGGCAGCATACACCAGCTGATATAAGGCCCCCAGCACATATACAGCAGAGGACTGTCATGTCTGGGCTCAGTCAGAGAAGATGTACCTAACCCTCAAGAGACTGGAGGCCCCAGGGAGTATAAAGGTCTGGTGGGGTGGGGTGTGGGTGGTGAGGACATCCTCGTGGAGACAGAGGGTGGGGAGGAGGTATGGGATGTGGAACAGTAAGAGGGTGCACAGGGGTGACAAATAAAATCTGGAGTGTAAATAAATAAATAAATAAATGACAGAATTTTTTTAAAAAGAAAAAGATCCCACAGAGGTGGGAAAGGAAGGGCTAATAAGGGGGTTGGAAATCGCTCGAGATAAGTTTTACTTAGGCTCTAGACCTGCAACATCCCACTCTCTTCACAATCTTTGAAGTTTTAATCTGTCAGTCAGCCTTACAGAAGGGTCAGGGGAAGGTGAGGCTTCTTTCCAGGAATTCTCTCCACAGTAGATACTGTACGGAAGCAGGTAAGAGGCGGGAGAGGTCTTTACAGTCACAGTCAACGGCCTTTCCCTTTACACTTAGTGACCCACTGCAGTTTACGCCTACCTCATGCCAAGTCCCAGCACCGATTTCCCATGACTCTATTTCTACACAAGTTGTAGTACATATAAAAACAGAAACAAAACAAACTATTTTGCTGTTCTTCTCCAGGACCCTGTGATTTATGGCAACCCACATGCTTTGAGGAAGGGCTCCTTGTGAGTTGGGGGAAGACGGGTCAAAGACTATACAGGCAAAATAAGCAAGTTACACTTATATTATGTTCAAATGTTTCTTGAGCCCCTCTCCGTGCAGCAGTGCATGTGGACTTTACAGACTCTGAGGTACTTGAACAGTTGCCATCGATTATTTCAACATAAAATATAAGTTAAGTGTTCTGATCCCATATTCAGAACAAAGAATAAAACATGACCACAGAATTACTTGCCTCTGTATCTCTGACTATATCTCTCTCCTTCCTTTGTAGAAACAGTTGTTCTGTATTACTTTTAAATTTATTTTAGGTCAGACCCCTAAATTACCATTTCAATGTCCTAAGTGTACAAATATTGGCAAATTATTTTTTTTGTTTTTTTTTTTTGTTTTTTTTTTTTTGTTTTTTTATTTTCGAGACAGGATTTCTCTGTGTAGTCCTGGCTATCCTGGAACTCACTCTGTAGACCAGGCTGGCCCAGCACTTGGGAGGCAGAGGCAGGCGAATTGCTGAGTTCGAGGCAAATTATTTTTTAGCCGGTTTCTGGAGAAGGTGAAGATGGTAATGCTGTCTTGGTTATGGGTATCACTGAACTTCTTGCTCTGCAAACATAAGAAATGGTTGAAAATATGATAGAAGTCAGAATAATGTGTTTTTGTTTGTTTAGAGTCAGAATCTCATGGAACTTAGGCTGCAGTTGAACTGACTATGGAGTCACAGCCAGCCTAAACTTTCAATCCTCCTGTCGCCACTTCCCAAGTGCCAGGATGGTAGGCATTACCACCAGACCCAACTGCAAACAGTTTTTAAATATTCCTGCAAATTGCTATCTCTTTGCATACAAAGAGGACATTTGTGGTGTCTATACAAGTATTTAAATACTGGGTTTCATATGGAAAGACTGCTGGCATTTCAAATTAAGAAGAAACAAAATCACTCAGGTCTATATGTAGCCTGCCATCAAACAAAAGCATATTCTTTTTCTTATAGTTATTATTCCACGATTCTCCTTAGACTGTAAAACATACATACATACACACACACACACACACACACACACACGTACACAATGAATATGCAACATTAATGCCTTGAAGACCTCAAAACTACAATTCAATTCATTTAAAGAAATACTATCTGACTAGTTGGCTAAATTGATTTGTTATTGGATTTCACTGGCAAGCGAATGATGAAAAAAATGAAAAAATACAGAATTTCTAAGCCCATTACTTATTTCTTTAGAAATTAACGTTTATTGAGTTTCTCTGTGACAGTTTCATGCACATATAATTCCCCCTTATTATTGAAATACCCCTTTGATCTCCTTCCCAACGCTACTGTCTTCCCTTTCCTGTAAGTCCTCTTTCTACTCTCCCAAGCTTAATTTTTGTTGTTGATCTCCTGTGAACTGAGACTCCTTGAATTTAAGCAGGGCTGTCTGTGTGACCATGGGTTTGGAAGTGCCCACAGAGCCCACTGGGCTCTTTGGTGGTATACAACTGAAGACAATAACTGTCTCTCCCCTAGAATCAATTAGTAGGCAACCATTTAGCATGTAAAAATAAGGCCCTGTAGGTCCCTTTCCTATCTATTAATGACTATTGATAAGATCCATTGAAGGTGATCATAGCTATTGTTAAGTCATGACTCCACTAGCAGTGCTGAACCAAACAGACAGTGTTCCAAGCCTTTCTCCATATTTTCTATCTTTGACAATTTTTCTACTCCTTTCCCCATGATGTCCCTGAAACAGTCTAAAGGGTAGAATAAATACCCTTTTTAGGCCTGAGAACTCATGTATTATTTAATCTCGGCACTTTAAGTACCCATGTGTCTCTTTATTCACTGCCATTCATTACAAAGAGAGGCTTCTCCATTTAAGGCTGGGAGTAGCATTTATCTATGGATATAAAAGTAATTATCTAGAAGGCAGCTTGGTGCCATGACAATTTAACTAAAGAACAGCCCTAAGTTCTTGCTTAAAGCTTGAAACCTCCAACCATGGAGTTTGACAATTTTGCAGTTAGTACTTATGTATTCCTTCCAGTGAATTGAGCCTCAGATCCAATCAGGGAGGAGTTGGTTGACCCTGTAACTGTCATACCACTAATTCTCCTGTGGGCCTGTGTTGCCTTGAAGGCTGGCATTGTACCTTATAAGGTTCACAACTAAGTAAAACTGTTAATGCCTCTTGTTCCCCAGCAGGCTATATCAAACCCTGTAGACTTATGAAAGTTAGCCAGCAGAGAAAAGGCTTCCAGCTTCATTTCTCTAGACCTTGCAATCAACATGTTTGGAGTCTTTAGCAACAAAATCTTATCAAGTGTTTCTAGTAAGCAATCAAGAAGAGAGAGAAATACCTGCATTGTTTTGGGTTGCTGAGGCCTCTTTGACCAACAACTGTAAGGAGGTAGCTCACATCTGGTTTTTTTTTCTCCCCCCTTGAAACCCTTAGCTTTTGAGAACAACACTGGGCAGATTGTAGAACATTTCTTTCCTAAATCCCTGTCTTCTTAAACTTACATATATATTTTCTCGATTTACATGTAAGGCCCCCATGATGGGAGCACCTTACCTAAGCCTCAGGAATTCACGGCCACCCATTAACTCACAAGACACCGAACTTGATGCAATCAGCAAGAGGTATATTTCTATCAACATGTTGAGGTCAAGACCCATGACCCACGCAGGGGCAGTGGGGTCTGACCCCAGGGCTTTGGAAACAGAGAGAATTTAAAGCCAAAAACCACAACTCAGGGGGGAACCACAACCCAGGGGGAGTGAAGGAGGGTTATTGGAGAGTACCTGTGGAAAGTCCCAGCCCATTAGTCAGTTTGTGACAGGGTCCAAGGAACAGTCATGGGGAACATTTTGTATAGGCTATTCTCTAAGAGCCTATTTATAACCAACCATCTATCTTGTGGTCAGCCAAGTTCCTGAAACACAGAGCTCACAACCAAGATGACCTGCACTCTTGGTTCTGTTCAGTCTACTAGGAGTTTTTGAAAATTTTTAACCCTTTCATACTAAGTAGTAAGTTTCTATGTGTTTTTGTCCCCACACATCCTTAGGTTTAGTTACTTCTCCCTTGCTCCTCCTCTTCTCCACCCCCACCCAAATTGTAGCTCTAGTTTTCCACCTTCAAAAGTACACCTCTATTTTCATATCACCCATGTTAAACCATGGGCTGCTCCCCTCCTAAGGCATCCTCCATCCCAATGATCTTTGTGACATTTACCTTTCTGGAATGTAATAACTGCAGAAGTACAGATATTCAAGCTAAACATACAAATGTAATACTTTGAAGGTAGAAGCCATGTGCCTGAAGAACATGTGGCTTTTTTCCTTCCTAGTCTTCATTACTACTTTTATTGTCTATTTATTAGTCAATGGACATGTAGGCTGATTTCGTTTCCTATTAATAGTGAATGCAGCAGCAGAGAACATGTCTGATCAAGTATCTTTGGAGTAGGATACAGAATCCTTTGGGTATGAACCCAGGTATGAGTCAAATGGTAGGTTCTTGAGTTCCAAAAACAAAAGGAAATACCTGTGAGATGACTAGGCACCCACTGTAGGTCCTCTGATGGTAAGGGTGGAGTCCCAGAGGGAGTAAGGGCTACCTGTGGGAAAAGCAGGCATTCAGAATAGGTCCTCTGGTCAGAACACATTTCTAATTTAGTCATTAAATCTTGGTATGGCTTTCCAACACTAATTTAAAGATCTTTCCTCTTCACATAATGCATAAGAACTGTACTTGCATTAGGAATTTAGACAGTCTTAAATCTGAGAGCTTCTGCTTGGGCTTCTTCATATGCCAGAGAAGGCTGGGAAATTGGAGAAACATTTGCCGGACTTGGGGCTGTGTCATTTGGCACTCTGAAGAAATTATATTTCAAAAAGTACAATTAGCTTCTGTGTGTATCTAGGCACCTGGCTACAGGTATAGAGCACTGACTCCTAAAATATTCCTGTCATGTTCTTAATCACAGACGTGATATTGCTCAGTTATAAAATGGTCTGAAATAGGTGGAATTTATTTTAAAGTTCTAGAGATGTTATGTGCCATTGTCAATGTAAAAGCTCTCCAATTCCAAGCTTTTGTCTCCTTCTCCTCCTTCTCCTCCTCTTCCTTCTTTTCCTCTTCTTCCTCCTCTTCCTCCTCCTTCCCCTCCTCCTCCTCGCCCTTCTTTCTTCTTCTACATTCATTTCTATCTGGCTCCTTCTTGGTCACTTATAAGGAGTGGAAGAACCATTGGGCAGAATTCAACTTCCAGACTCATTCACCTGGAAAAGGTGACTCACAACTCCTAAGGACACTGCCGACTACTCCTGGATTGAGAGGATACTGTAGATCTAATTGCTTCATCACCCTATGAAATCATCCTGTATAGTGTCTGAATTTGCCTAGGGTACTACAGTCAATTATTTTTTAAGAAAAGTTACTAAGGTATTATACGTAATATCCATGGCAAATAGAGGAACTAATTTGAGGGAGAAAACTCACCCACTCACTTTGTCTTTATTTTGATACACTTAAGAAAAAAATTTTGTTTATCTATCTAAATTAGTTTTCTTTAGAATTTAGCACACTTCTGTGTGTCTCAATACTTTACAACCCCCAATGATGACCTAAAATGTAATTCAAGGCCTTAAACTCAATGTGGGGCTTTGTTGTAAATTTGCCACAAACATTTCATTTAGGAGAAACAAACAGGCATCAAAATGTCAGATTTTCTTACTTTTCAATAACCTTGAATGTTTTGCCCCATGTTAATGTACTTTAAAATACACCACAGTTGACAGGAGCAGCCTACATGTCAACTAGCTCTGATGGAAGTACTCTGACGTGTTTAGTGATATTGCTGCAAAGTTTTTAAAAAGTTAAAAAGGAATAAAGAAATAGGTGGTGTCTGAGGGAGACATAGGAGTTCCCATTTTTAAGACCTGAGCTTGAGGCAGAGGGAAAGAGACACAAACATCAACAATGCCTTGTTCGTTCTTAAGGGGCTTTGAATCCAACCCTAAGGTTCTCTATAGAGACATGGAAAAGTGTTTCCCTAGGAACATTTTCTCACTACCTTTTTCTGGCTGAAAGCATTTTCTTTGAGCTAGTGCAAGCCTTGTTAGAACACAAAGCCCCCAGCCACTCACCTACCCACCTCAGCCCAGAAGAAGAAGTAAAGAGCTGTGTGTCCATTAGCCTGTGTGCAGGCGTATCTCAGTGGGGACTTAGTGTTGTTAATGGAAAGCACAACTCTCCCTTTGGCTAGGGATGGCCTTAGACCATTCTGACCACCATCCTTTGAGATAAGACTTTAGGGATAAATCAATCCTTGTGACTTTATAAAAATCACATTTATGGTGTTTTCATTTGTATTGGGTCACTGGCTTAGCCTGAGATAAACTACAAAAGAAATCATTCCTCTCTTCCACTTGGATCCCTTTCATGGGGGCCTTTCCTTGATTAGGTCTGGCTCCCAACCCCGATCTTATAGGATCTCAAAGACGATCATTTATCCATCCTACATGTTTTTGCAGCTGTATTACATATCAGAGATAATCAACTCAACCATGCTATGACGCAAACCAGATGTTAAGCCACTGGCATCGCCAGAAAGTATTTTGATCTACTATTTCTAGTGTTATACATGTATCATAAGACTTCTTATTTTTATTTCTCTGATCGAAGAGCTTTTATTTTCAAAACTAGAGATGTGTTACAATATTTTATTTCGTTTCAATAAATTTTGTAAGAGCCACTTAGAGGACTTGCATTAATTTTGGCTGTTGCTTGAATTATTAGGTTTTAATATTTTCATGAGACCCTGAATAAGAAGAACAAACATAGAATACTTGACAGTAGTGAAAGCAGCCACAAGCTAAACCAGCACTGAGCAGAAAGTATGAACTGAGGAAGGCGAACAAAGCAAAAGACCACGTGGCCTCGCATTCTTCAGAGAATATCTTGGTACTCAGCATGGGCAGTCATGATTTCATAGCTGCTATCTCCTGACGTCGAGGATCTAAACATCACTCTTTCCTTGGCTTAACAGAAATGCCCACTAGATGATCAAGTTCAGTGAGCAAGTGACAAATTGACAGCCTGCTATAACCCCCTTTTCAAGGAAGAAAATGTCAAGGTAAATGCTCTGATTTATTTGTTTTTCTAAAATGTACAATCATTTTTATTTCATATATAATGAATAACATTTTGTAATTGACATATATTAATTCTCATCAGTACTGGGCTTCCTAAGTACCTTTTCACCAAAGGATTTACTATAATGGGAACATGCCTCTCCATATGTCCTCACGCTGGTATCTCTTTCTGCTCCCCCTCCCATTAGGCATGTTTGTCCTTGACAGTTACATATCTACTTTCATAGACACAAATACGATTTTAATGATATGGTAATTTTCTATACATCTATGTCAGGTAAGGATGTTGAGAATAAGTCATCTGTTCTAAATCTGATCAAGCTTCTGGGCCTTTGGAAAATAATTAACTCTAACCTGTCATATGCTGTATGCCCACTGCTAGACAGATGTGTCAAATTTAGGTGGATTATACATGAATATCTATTGGTTGGCTCACTTGAAGTACAGCTCTCCCATTTACTAGACTTCACCCAAGTGATTCAACCTCTCTGCATACCAATGACCCTTCTACAAATGAGGGTAGTACTTTCTACATGGTGGCAGGAATAATCTAAGAAGCTTATATATATATATTTCTGTTTACAACTAAGTTTTGTTTCCATTTAGATTTTCTTTTATGTCTTTTCCAACTCGGCAACTAAGTCAGCTCCTTCTCTCTTACTTTTATGCATTGTCAGTTGGTATTAAAATCTCAATTGTAATGTGCGATGAACCGAAAAGTTTAAGTGATTATGGATGCTATATGAAAATATATTTCTTTTTGCCTTTCAGAATCATACACACAACGCTTTCTATTTCCCTAAAAATTGCCAAATACATTTAATTGAGTTCTGTGATCTCTGGTTTTGAGATAGGGTCTTGCTTGCCATATACCAAGGTGAGCCTAAAACTCCTGGCCTTCATGCCTCAGCTTCCCAAGTGTTGGGATTTCAGATGCACCACCCAGATTTTCCATTTTTTAAAAACCTTAGTCCCACATTAGAACTGTCAGGGGAGCTCTTAAAAACGTTCCAGTGCTTAGAATGTACCCATCAGCATCCCTCATGACAGAATCTGGGTACTAGTATTTGCTGAAACTCCCCAGGAGATTCCATTTTGGGAGTAATGTACTTGCTAAAATGCCAGCAGCAAGTCACTGGCAGAAAAACAGTGTGACATGTATTACGGGGCTGGGAACAAGTCCAAAATTCTGCAGTAACACAGAGATGCTCTACAGAAGAGAGAGCCAACAATAGGCTACCACTGCAACCACCCAGACCAGGATGGAAAGACAAAGGGAAGTAATCCTCCACTGGCAAATATGTGTAACAAGCACCCCAGAAGACAAATGACTGAGTTAGGGAGACTGGAATGAGGCAGCCAGAGCAGGATCTTGGTATTGGTGAGAAAGATCAGTTGTCCCCGGATCTCAAAGCACTTCAGACTTCATTTTGTAAAAAATAAATGTCCTATCTACTGATATTTGTTTAAATAAAAAGAAACAAGATCCAGGGCTTGTTACTGTGGCTCGTGGTATCTGCTAGCATGATAAAGGTTCTAGGTTCAAACCGATCCTCAAATAAGCCAGATAGGTATAAATCATAACAATGGGACAGGCACAATTTGGATTACAAGTAAATCTGACTCTCTAGGTCTCTTATATTCCATGCGACAGGAAACCAACTTGATGTGATCCCTAGAGCAAAGCTCGTTTTCTTATGGAAGCAAAGTGTCCCATCTCTAAGAAGGCCAATTCAAATCCCAGGGAGAATACATTGGCTTTGAAGGGTGTGGAAGAACCTTGCTCCTTAGGAATCTTCTCTGGGAGATGGCCTTCTCCTTGGTTCATATGAATATTCATTGCCTATATAAATAAATAAATCATGAATTTCTGTCAATTCTAATTCAATAGCATCATTTAAGTATATCCAATTAACTTAATCCTCCTGTAATTGCCCTAATTGAAACTTACATAATCTTTCATGTTGATTACAACATCAGACTCCTAGCTCATCTGTTTTCTCAAGTATTTCTGAACATGGCCTGTGTTTTTCTGTCTCTTCCCTTTGCATGCTGCTTACAAATCTAGTTGATTTGCATCCTCAGCACTGGGAGCTCTGAGCATGTTCTGCATAGTCTCAGGAGTAAGTTTAGTTGGTCTAGGACATGTCTTTCCTCTTTAATCAACTCTTTTTAGTACCATTATATCTTCTGCACAGTTAAGCTACTTGCCATGTCTTCTGGAATCACAGGTCACACTATCTGCTTTCGCAAGCATCTGTGGATACTCTGGATTTTACAGGGCATGACACATAGGTATCAGAACTTGATCTAGGGTCGGAAAATAAAAACATCTAATCCTTTGTCACTGTTCTCTGGTAGTATCTGCTAACAGAGCTTAAAGGCCCAATCTCAAAATAATTTCCTTGTTATCTTTTATAATCAGTAAATAGAAGCCCCTTCCCAATATTTATGGAGAGAAATGAGGAAAGCAATAAGAGAAGAGGCTAATCTACCATAGTCCTGAATAGCAAGGGTGAGGTAGCTCTAAATGTTGGTACTAGAATCCAACAAATTCAGACAGGCATCCCACAGACTTCACCAAGGGGTGGGTGAAGAGACTCCCTGCTGGTGATCTCCCCAAGACCTTTCATAATATACTTATTCTAATTTAATTCTTGTTTATCTTAAGGGTGAACGGGATAGTTAAAGAAGATCCTGTTCTACCAACATGGTAGGAAAATCGGAATAGGTCCCTAAAGACTTAACTTATTTCTTTATAAATTCCTTCATATCTAGCGGTAGACAAAGTTATCATATGGTTTCAGTGGATGCATAAAAGGAACCTGAAGAGCAATTATGAGGGTGGGGGATGAACCCATAGTTCAAACATGAATTATGTTTTATGGATGCAGAGCTGAGCTGCCACATCCACATCATCCTGAGTGGACGTAACATAGGGATGTAGCAGTTATCTTTTGTATGAAAATTATAAGCCTGTCTTTTGTATTACTAGAATTTGGTTAGAAACACACGGGTTGCAATTTTAAGGACAGCCTGGGCTACACAGAGATACCTTACTTCAAAACAAATTCCAAACAGCAGAAAAGAACAACAAAAACAAATGCATCTTTAAGGAGAAGGTGCATCCTTGTAGACTAAAAATGAGGCGATGAGGGTGTCCACAAGCCCCAGTTCTTTAGAAGAAGCCATTTCTAGACCATCTACAGAATTTCATTTCTGAAGGTGGCACATTCGTTCTACAAATTTGGAGTTATTTGGGAGGTCTCACAGAGGCACGGGGGTGGGAGTTCGGAGGGTGGCAGCGGCACGTCCCTTGGAGCATTGCTGGGTCCTTCTCTAGAACTTGCTGGCTATTACGTCAGTCAGCTATCACTGCACGTTCTTCAGTTGAAATCAAAAGCTGGCTCATTCCGGTTCCACAAAAGGAAGAAGCAGAAAAAAGGGGGAAAAAATGACTCAAGAAATGTTACAAGTGTGTCCAGCCCGAACCATTGATTTACTGTGAGTCTTGGAAGGGCGTGCAATTTTGCAAACATTAGGGAAAGGTTTGAGAAGCACTTTCCGGCAAATTCTGCAATTGCTTGAGATTTTTAGATCCGGAGCAGGGGTGGGGAGGAAAATGTCTCTTCTGTTGTCAGGGCTGAGCTCACTGAGAACACGTCCTTTGATCTCTCCTGACCACTAATCCTGATGCCCTGTGCACCAGTTTCCTTTTCCATCTGGAGAATTTGCATTGCCTTCGTTTCCTGTTTCAATTGCATATGAATATTGCTTTCTGTATGTGTTGAATTGTGTCTCACTGGTTTACCTTGAACACATTCTGAGAGGAGATTATCAAATTTGGAAAGAAAACGAAGAGTCCATAAGTAACCCATGACACAGTTAACTAATTCTCTCCCAGCCATCTCTTTGTGGTTCTGGTATCACATAGAAAATACTGTTTTTTATTGTCTGCTTCTGGTCCTGTGCCTGGATAGGAGCTGAGTGTAGTCTGGGTGATGAACCTGCCTCAGCCAAGAGCTTTAGCTTTAGAGTCTGATAAACTGTCATCGAGAGACACTCAAATTAGGACAGCCTTACCTTTAAGCCCCTTGGAAGCATCCATTCAAACATTCACCGACTTTGGCAAGTGACTTGGCAGGTTAGTCACTCAAAAAGAGCGTAGTGAATTGCTTTCTACAAACTGCACACACACTTCCTCAGGACAATGTGCACACTGGCACAGGGAAGATAGACTCTCCTAATGGCTTTCTAGCACCCCCTCTTGTAACTAAAGTTGTTCAACCATAATTTGCACAGGTTTTGTTTCTAACCTACTTTCACTAGGCTCTAGAACAAAATCTCTCAAATGATAAAACAGCAAACACTCCTGTAGAAGGTATACACAACAAACTGAACAAAGGAAGATTATGATTTTGGAAAGCAGAATGAAGAATTGAAGACCAGGCTGAATTATTAATATTTTTCTATTGTTCAGTGAATGGCTAAGCTGACAATAGTCATTGTGTTCACAGACTTTTATTGTAACTGGGATTTACTCTATTGGGTGCTAGGATCTGGGAACACATATTATCTGAGAAACAATCTCATACACAATGGCTGGCTTCCCAGGCTGTGCAAAACACCCATTTAACTCATAACATAATTTGAATGAGCAATGCTATTGACTAAATGTTTCTTTCAACCATAATAAATATTTCAACAACTCCAAACCTAAAGCCTTTAAATGTAGATATGAAACACTGGTATTCCAAAGTTATAAGAATGTAACTGATGGCATAGCACCTTGAGTTACGGTTATAGACAGAGCATGAATGAGCTTCTGTCTGCCGCTCTTGTCCCTTCTGAGGACTCTGAAAGCTGAAGAAAATTAACTATATATCCATATTTTGCCAGAACTGATCTCAAACTCAGAGTTTCTTTTTGTTTGATGAAAATATTTCAACTACCAATACTATTTTCTTGTCTATCAAAGCAATATTACTGGTTATATGTGTGTATATATATATATATATATATATATATATATATATATACTATTATATAATTTGCATGAGTCTATATTTCTGCGTGGAGATTCATTTCCACTGTTCTATATAACCCACCTTGGTCAAAATCATTCACTCTCTATTACAGTAGGTTTATAGTACTTTTTGCTGTATGACAATTATAATATGTTCTCATTTTTTAACCTGTTAATATGGTGAGTGATAATTGGTTTGAGGGAAATTGAAACAGCCTAAAATTGCTGGAATAAATCCCACTTGTTCAAGGTACATAGCAATTTTTATATATTGCTAAATATAGTTTGTTAGAGTTTTGGCAGGCAAATTCGGGTATCATTTTCAGTGTTCTCCCATCCCCCATTTGGTTTCAGTATTAGGATAATGCCATTTCGTAAACAAGTATAGTTTCTAATATTGTCTTGAAAACATTATATAGGATTCATATTAATTCCTCTTAAATATTTGGAGTTTCTTTGGCAGTGTCAACTTTGCATAGGTTGCTTTTTTCTTCTGTTTAATTCATTTTCAAATTTCCCCTTAACATTTCTGTACTTTATAGATTACCTATGACTATGTTATTATTATTTTCAAACATCTAGAGATTCTCATGTCATCATTTGTCCTTCACTTCTGATCTATTGTAAACAAGAACATGGAACAATATCAGCTGGCGCTCTGGTTTTCTCCAGTGAACTTTTAAATTCCCATTTATCATTTTTCATTGCTAGAGCTTGCACTTGGTTCTCTTTGTTCTTATTGTTAATTTTGGATGCTATGATTTAATTACAACGTTTTCCCCCCTCCCCGTCATCCCTCCAAATCCTCCCATTTATCCTCCCAGCTCATCTTCAAAGTCATGGCCTTTTTTTTTATTAATTGTTAGTATATATATATATATAATATATATATATATATATATATGCATTTCTATATACATACATATTCACATACATATTTAAATATAATCGGCTGAGTCCACATAATTTCATTTTTATTCCTATTTTCAGAGCTGACCTTGACCTTGGACAATAAACTGGTGTGCTTTTCCTTGGGAGGGCCACTCTCCCACTCACAGCTGTACTCAGTTGTCCATCATTGTTTGTGTAGGGATGAGACCTCATGGGCTGTTCCCTATCCAGTTTGTTCATTGCCATCATCCTTGTTCAGCTCACATGTGGATGGTGATGTTGGTGAGACTTTGTAGATATAAGTTCTTTGTATCATCTAATCAACTGTAGAGAGTTTTATGTGCTTTGGATATTCATTGATTGGTTTGAGTTGTGGATGTGATCACCCACTGAAGTATGCTTTTCATGGCTGCTCTAAAATCCTTTTCAGATAATGTCTCTGGTTTTGCATCGTTTTCCTTTCTTCACCACATGAATCTTTTCTTTAGGGGCACCTACCAGTACTTGATATGAGGGGCAATTTTTCAACTGAAACCCAGGTGTTTTCACATTATTTAAGGGGACGCTCTGTGATATTTAAATCTTTTAGGCTTGTTTTGGTTAGCATTTTCTTTTAACACCAATCCTGCAGGAAGATAAGTGGTTGCTTACCTCAAGTAGGTATTAAAGGACCCATTGGATTTTTATTGATACATGCAAGGTATAGAAAACTTGTTGTTGCTTATAATCAAATATTGGAGTCTGGTGTTGTCAAATGGTTTTCACTAATATGTCTTATTACCAGCCAACAGAACCCTCTTGTCTTTCCCTGGCACTGTCCCAGTGAACCCTGAAACACCTTATGGCAACTTGATGAGACTGTGGTCTTACCACCTCAGAATCTAGGCTCTGCTCTTTCAGAATTTCCCCTCTGCACTGTAGTGTTTTGCTAGATTAGGGGAGTTATTGTTTAACGGCTCTCTCTTCCTTGGTTCCCTCTTTCATAGTATTTTGCCTAAAGAAATCGTTCTCTGGCTGGTTTTCCTTTCTGTTTAGCTTTTGTTTTTATTTTTGTTTTCATCTGTTATTGTTTCCAGGAGGTGGGCTTCTTCAATCCCAAGGCTGGGATAAATGAGACAAGAAGAGCATCCAGAAACCACATGGCTTTATACCCCTCAGGTTCAAGTTCTCTGGCCAGTCAACCTGGTCATGTCTGTGC
The DNA here is from genome assembly GCF_011762505.2 of Arvicanthis niloticus. Classification (NCBI taxonomy): domain Eukaryota; kingdom Metazoa; phylum Chordata; class Mammalia; order Rodentia; family Muridae; genus Arvicanthis; species Arvicanthis niloticus. The sequence goes on along the minus strand of NC_047676.1, from coordinate 43,281,577 downwards.
TTTAGAGTTTTTATGTGCTTTTAAAAAAATGTTTGTTTTTGTAATTACAATGTCTACAGTTTTAAGTTGTATTTAGATGAGGAGATGGGGAGAAATATATCACTCCATTTTCTTTGGAAACTCTCCTAAACCCAAGCCACAAAGTTTTGTAAGTGATCTTGTAGAAGACACTGTAAACATTAATAACTTTATTATTAGATTTTGAACTTGACATTATCATAGAAAAGCCATTCCCTTAAGTTCAGAAAAAGGTTCATCGGGCATTTTAGTCATTTTTCATGTTGTAACAAGGTTTGTCCTAAGAATTAAGATGAGTTTTGGTGACTTTCTTTAAATAACTTAAATTCTTATATAAACTTTTCTTGTGCATAGCTATTCCTTTATTCTAACATATCCTTCCATTTATGGCAATTCTCCCCGGTCTTCACTTCTCTTTCTTGTCACATCTTCTCTCCTAAAGCAGACGAAAAATTATAGGTCTGCAAAGGAAGAATCAAACTTCTTTCCTGGTCACTCTCTCACTAAATAATAATGTAAAAAGGACACAGGATCTAGGGTGGGAAATGTGTGTGTGTGTGTGTGTGTGTGTGTGTGTGTGTGTGTGTGTAAGTTTCAGACAGTTCTATGATATTCCTCTTATATGTTTAGATATGTCTGTGATAACAGTTTATAAATCCCCTCAGAGCAGCCTAGACTCTAAAGCTAAAGTTCAGTTTCAAACACTCTGTACTGTCAAAACTCTCAGAATTTAAAGCATTTAAAAAGTTGCATTTCAAACATTATAGCAAAATACTGGAGACAAATGCAAATGTTATTTTATCTTGTATGAATTCGCTGGTAATTGCATAACAGACATAATCACCCATGTTGGGCTAGGGTATACATTCCAGAGTTTCTAGGATAAGAGTTGATGTTTATCCCTTTTATCAGTTTACAATCTCCCAGAAAAAAAGAGCCAGAGCCAGGCTGTGCTCTTTAGAGCCTCATCTATAATAGGCATCCAAATGTTTACTGAAAAATGGGAGACAAAATGGTATCCTGTGATTGCCAATATCTTTAGGAATTAGAAGAAAAGCCATTTCTATTGACACAGAAGGGTGTGCCTTTAAAATAAAAATGGGTCTTATGAAAAGTTCATTATCCATCACTTTAACTCCTGCAAAAGGAACAACTCTAGATAAAGAATTGCAAGCCAAGCATTCCCCTGAAAGTGAAATGGATGCATTTGATAAACATGGGTGAACACCAGACAGTATCTTCCTTCCTTATCCAGTCTTCCCCTGGCTCTCTAACTGTTGACACTGGACATGTTCCAGGCCCACAGCTGAACCCACTTGAGAAGTGCATTCTCATTTCTCACATGGGTATGGGTCTATTGATCTGGTTAACAGAGAGTCTGGAATGCTGTTTATACTCAAATTCCATGGGCATCTTTTGATCTTTTCCAGAAGACCAAAGGCCATCTGGGATGTCAGATGAGACTCTAACAACTGGCTACTTAAAGGAGAGGTGGTGAAGAAGAAAAATTATTCATAATTTGTAGCTAAAGTTAATTCCTCATACTTCCCTGCCCGTATCGCATCTGACCCTCATTGCTCCTTCTTCTGGATCCTTGTGCTGTTACACGTAATGAAAACAATTCCTGTACCTCTTATAATGTTTTCCTTCATAATCAATCCATCCTGCAAACACACACACACACACACACACACACACACACACACAGGATTTGAAAGCATGTTCATGATGTTGATCATTCTGAACTTGCATAAAAAATCAGTAAGGTGTGTTAAAATATTCAGATTTTTTTCTAGAGATTGACTATTTTATGTTTCATTGCATCTTAAAGGACTTAGGAAAGTGGATAAATATGCAGCATAATTATTCCATTAATACAAACTAAATAGTACTGAGAAGAAAATGTCACATGTAGAAGACCTGATGCCAACAGACTAGCTGAATCTGCCTCCTGCTAGCAGTTACTAGTAGTTTTCAGTGACTGGAAGCCGAGCTTCTTATAGGGCTTCGTTAATGGGCCAAGTGATGTTACAATAAAATCTCTGCTGTACATACAAACATGTGTTGACAAGCAAGATTGAAAGTACTTTAAAAAAAATCCATCTGCCAAAAGGAAATAGCAGACAGAGAAACTGTTACAATGAGATTCTACTTGAACTAGGTGGGAATACTTGGAAGGCTATGTGGCAGTTCTCAACATAGGAACATTGAATATGTACCCCATTAACAACATACTATATAATGGGGCCACACCACCCCAATAAAACAGAGATCTTAATCTTTTTCTTGGCAATCTGATTCCACATAGTGCAAAGAAAAAAAAAACTTTCTGAAACCATAAGAAAAGAAATAATTTTCCTTATACTCTCTGATGGTCTGTCTTAGCCAAGGTTTCTATTCCTGAACAAAACATCATGACCAAGAAGCAAGTTGGGGAGGAAAGGGTTTATTCAGCTTATACTTCCACATTGCTGTTCATCACCAAAGGAAGTCAGGACTGGAACTCAAGCAGGTCAGGAAGCAGGAGCTGATGCAGAGGCCATGAAGGGATGTTACTTACTGGCTTGATTCCCCTGACTTGCTCAGCTTGCTTTCTTATAGGATCCAAGACTACTAGCCCAGGGATGGCACCACCCATGATGGGCTGTGCCCTCCTACCCTTGATCACTAATTGAGAAAATGCCCTACAGCTGGATCTCATGGTGGGATTTCCTCAACTGAAGCTCCTTTCTCTGTGATAACTCCAGCATGTGTCAAGTTGACACACAAAACCAGCCAGTATAGATTCTTCAGCAGGATCTAAGAATTAGTCTGGCGTGATACAAATTCATAGAAGTAAAGCATACATATTAACTTTTCATGTTGGGAGACCCACCATGAGGAGACAAAGACCCAAAGAAGCAATTCAAGTAAAACACTTAAATACCCCAAGTGGACAAAGTGTAGACAATTATGAAAATATGACAAGGTAAAAAGGCTGTGACAGTTAAGAGTAAAAAAAAGTAACCAGACAAATAAAGAACTTGTCTAGAGTTCTCTCAGCTCTAACTCTGGAGCTCTAGTGACAGCACCATTTTTCCTCCTACATTTTCCTAGGGTGGTTTTATTCCTTGTTTTGGAAGCACCAGGGAGTGCAGGATTCCAGCATGGCCCCTGTTGTGTTAAAATGTCTGGCTCAAATAATCTTTATGCCAAAGTAGCATACTTTTAGGGCAGAGAGAATGCATTCTCCCATCCATTAGTTCTCTGCAGAGCTCATGAAATATGGTCAGTCTCATAATAGATCGGATGCTGGGAAAGTGTATTCAAAGTCCAGTCACCTGGGCCAAAGGATATAGGTTAGGAAGGACTCAGAATGTAATTTAACAATGTGCTCTTCATTATTATTTTTTATTAGTAGAGTGAAGCCTTAGAGATTAAAATATTGTAGCAGAATGGCGTGGCCTTAAGAGTAGAAATGGATAGAATATATACACAGTTAGAATAGTAATGACTATTGATGGAACGAGGCAGTGGGTGCCAACAAAATCACATGGTGTGGAAGGTTTATTAAAAGGGATGGGAAAGGGGACACAGAGGCTCCTACTGGGGGAGGAAAAACATGGCTCTTTATAGGGACTGTGGCACATGCCCAGGGGACATGTGACAGAGGGAGCAATGGGGATATCCAGCCTATAGGCAGCTAATAATGACATGGCTTGTTGTCGCTGGGTTGCCCGATGGTCCCATTGTTGCCAGGCAAGGCTGGCTAGAGAGGTTGCCTGATTGCCAGCAACTATTATCTGGGGGCTGGAGATGAATCTCAGGGGTTGAGAACACTGGCTGTTCCTCCAGAGGACTCAGGTCAGTCCTCAGAACTCACACGGTGGTTAAGGACATTCTGTACCTCCAGTGCCAGGGGATCCCATGCCTCCGCTGACCTCCAAGAGCACCGACATACATGCAGACAAAACACTCATATACATAAAGTTAAAAATACATTTTAACATGAAGACCTATTGTCTAGAGAGATGCCTTCTCTGTGAACTACAGAGCTACAGCTCTTCAGGCCTGGTGTCCACACATTCGTCTCTAGTTCCAGCTGATTCAGATGTGTCATATCTGAATTCTAAAGAAGGGGCTACTGCATGAGGATCTAGGAGAGACTGTGCAGTAAATTATAATAACAGTTAAGGTCTGGAACTTTGAATCATCCTTTGGTGTTCAAAAGACACGGGCATGTCTGCAATTGTAGTGTCTTGTATATTTATGCTTGTTTTACATATTCATGAGCAAGCAGCAGTTAATCTCACGAAGCAGAGAAGCTGCAGTCTCAGTAGCACAGTCTGTTTTCTGTACTCATCTGGATTTGAGCACGGTCAGTGAGTCTGAAAGTTAAATTCTGCTTCCCAACTTTGTGAGCTGAAGGAAAGTCAACAAATATCCCTTGAAACCTTTAGCTTTGAGAATATGTAACTGGACTCTGACCTTAAATTTTTCCATAAAAATTTTCACACAATTATAGAACAGTTGGCATATGCAAGGAAATAAATTAAAATATTGTATCTTGCTTTCTTCTTTCAGATCCAGTAGAAGAAAATTAGGCGTGATGTCCCTCTGTGGTCGTCTGCCACACGTCATTTAGGTGATCATGTGTAAATAATTATATGGTTTACAGGAGAACAATCTTGAATGTGTAATAAATTAGCAAAAACAAGAAAATTATTGTTCAAGAAATACATGCTTCCTTAGAAAGAAGCACAAAAGGTTTTATTTCATAAATAAGTTAACAGTGTGGTAATATTAAGAATCCTGGGACGACTGTAAACTTTAGAATTCATTGAAAACAGACTTTTTAGGTTCGAGTCGCCAAGATTGTTTTGATTATAAAATAATGTAATACAGCCACGATCAATTTATTATCTCACCAGCTTTTTTTCTCCCCAAGCATTCCTGAAATTAAAATTCATAAGTGTATCCAGAGCACGGGGATACATCTGTTTCTTATTCATTTACATCTTGTTTGCTGTGATGTTTCATGTGAACTATTAAAAGTTCCAGAAGGTTTTAAGCTTTGATGGGGGATGCTAAGCTTTCTTCCCACCTTCTTTGAATACAGAGAAAGTTCTAGTTTAGTTTGAAATTGAATCTTTGTGTGAACTTGGAGAGCTGGAACTAGTCATCCGTCAGCGTGCCATAGTTGGAAACATCAAGACGTCTCCTCTGCCTGCCTGGTTAGCATTTCAGTGGCTTCTTTTTAATGTGAGATGCATGTTTCACTGAGTCCTGCGATTTCGCTGCACAGTGGCAAGATTTCTAAAGTTAAATTTAAAAACTAAAATGAAGCATCAGAGCCAAGTTGTAGAAAATGAGTTTTTGAACTGATCTACACATAAATTAACTTTCACATTGCAAGAGTCGAACTGCTACTTCTTCTCAGCACTGAAATCAATTCAAACTAAATTCAATACCCTAATGCGACAAGCATTTTAGAAAAAGGAATGTATTTCTTTTTCCAAGTTTAGAGGAAGCAGAATAACTCCAATGCTTGGATAACCAAAGGTAAGCATGTTATGAAGTACTCTACTAATGCTTAGGCTGATTAGTTATCCTCTATTTTTATTTTGTCCCTCAAGCTATCGATTAATTTAGGTATTCAAATTCAAAACATCTCACATTTTTTTCTTTAAAATTTATATATATATATATATGTGTGTGTGTGTGTGTGTGTGTGTGTGTGTGTGTGTGTGTGCATGTGTGTGTGTGCCATACTATGCATGTGGATTTGAGGAGTCAACTATGGGGAGCTGATTTTGTCATTGTATAATGTGGGTCATAGGAATTGAAGTCAGGTCCTTAGGTTTGGCAGCAAGCTCCTTTACTTTCTGAGCTATCTTATCAACCTGCTGGTTCATGTTTCTTAATAGTAATTTGTTTGAATAAATTAGTTGCCAAAATAAAACGTTTGAAGAATAAACAGACACATCAACATCAATCCTTTGGGAATAAATGAACGCATTATTTGCATCTGTGAGCAAATATCTGACAGAAACAGCTTAAGGGAGGAAAGGGTCAATTTATCTTATCATTTCCTAGAGTCTCTAATCTAGGGAATTCAGGCAGTAGCAATGGCTCAGTCCATCGTGGTGGAAGCATGAGACAGTGGGGACTTATTCACCATATGGCCGACCAGGAAGCAGAGAAAGCAGACTGGAACAACCAGTGGGCATAATCTTCAAACGTTCATTGACCCTTGGCCTTGGCGATCTCTGTCCACAAGCCAAGACTCTCCCTCCCCAAGAAAGGTTTTATAATTTTTGAAGTAGAGTCACAAATTAGACAAAGTCTTCAAAACATGAGACCATGGCAGGACTTGTGAGATCTAAGCCCTTAATAAAGTATGTGCCCTCAAAACTGAAATGCATTACTTTGTGTCCAGAATGCTGCTCAGAGCTCCTGGTTCTATTGCTAGTTCTTTTAAAGGAGTTTCAAAGAGCTACATCTTTTGTAGAGTCTGCGTAAAGTCCGTGGAGTATCGAAGCAGAGGGACTGCGGAGCAGTCCCAAAGTTATAGCAAAACCCAAGTCATGGAGAGAGGTAAGTTACATAATGGTGTTAATGACTCAGCTGGCACAAAGCTGCCATGGGGGGGGGGGAGGGGGGAGTGGGGTTAATGGAGCTTTGATGTGAATTAGCTCATACTTGAGGGTGCTTGTTCTATGTTTCACAGTCTTCTAAGGACTCCATAAGCATTAATTTCCATAACCTTTAAAGCATCCAGAATAGTTATAATTACCCACTCCTCCACCCCCTTTTTTTTTTTTTCCAGGCACAAAGCAGGCACCGAGAGGTTAAATAACATGTCTGAACTTGTTCCACCAGCAAGCTGTGAGGCTAGGTTTGCAATCCTAGGAATCTGGACTCGAAGTCTGTACCTCCCTTGTCCACTGTGCACCAAGCTGCACTTTGTTGGCTTTAGGGGAGACACTGAATGATGGAGGACTGGGGTCTAGTACATAAAAAAAAAGCCCTCAGTTTTCTAAAGGGAAACTTTTTCAGTTTTTTGGGGACAGGGAGGTTTGCATAGAATGGGGACAGCATTCTGTGATGCTGACTATAGTATATCCTCTTAGCATGATTTACCATCTCTCTGCTACTAATGAACAAACAAACGTCCAATGTATTCTAAAAGCCTGGGAAATACAAAGTCAGGTTTTGCAACTTTTTTTTTCCCCCAAAAGCAACAAGAAGGTGAAGGCTGTAAAGCTGAGATTCGATTCACACAGGGCATCCTGTGAGACCAGCGAAGGAGCGAAGGAGCGTCCCTACCAACACAAGTACTTGAAAAAAGAAGCTACCCAAACAACTACATCTGGAGGTGCTAGGAATTAGGGTTTGTTCTGAATGTAGCTCCTAGTTTAATGTAACATGAAATGACTGGTATGTGGGGCAACTTACAGGAAGATACAGATGTGGCTTCTTTCTTGTAGAGGAAAGGTGGGTCCTCACCGAGAAATAGGTGATATTTTTGTCTGTATCTGGTTGCTTTCCCTATTTTTGTCTGTGTGAACAGAGAGGATCAGAAGGAAGTAAGATGTATCTTACATCACCCCTGGCTACCTCATCTACAGCAAGTGTGTCTAGAAGTATTCTAATCTGGCTTGGTTTTGCTTTGGGTTTACATTAAAACATGGAAAATACATTTGAGTCAAAGAGCTCGTAAGAGGCTTCTAGATAAAAATGCGTGGCCCAGTGGGGCTTATGGGTGATATGCATTCTAATGAGTTGGCATCTTGGAATCTCAACTATTCCCCACCCATATTTCCTGTCTGATGTTGGCAGCTTGAACCACCACACCCATTTCCCCTAGCAACACCTTCAAAGGTGATCGCTATTTCTCAGATGGCTCACACTCACTTTCCTGGATTAATAGGAGAGAGGAATGGCTATCTTTCTCTAGCTTCCTTATCTGCAAACTATCAACAAAACCTCTGAGTTCCCACAATCCCCCAAGCTCACAGGTTTCAAGCTCCTACCGTAAGAAACACACACACAGAGAGAGAGAGAGAGAGAGAGAGAGAGAGAGAGAGAGAGAGAGAGAGAGAGACAGAGAGAGACAGAGAGAGAGAGACAGAGAGAGACAGGGAGACAGAGAGACAGAGACAGAGAGACAGACAGAGAAAGAGACAGAGAGAGATGGAGAGAGACAGAGAAAGACAGAGAAAGAGACAGAGAGAGACAGAGAGACAGAGACAGAAAGAAAGAGAGAGAGAGAGAGACAGAGAGAGAGAGAGAGAGAGAGAGAGAGAGAGAGAGCAGGTGGTAAGTCAAAGAATTCACTGCTGTGCCATGGTTGTCCTTCCTCTGAAAGGAATAGAAATCAAACCCTGGAGTCATTTGGGAGAATGAGAGAAAATGGGTCACTAGGAGAATTCAGTCTCTTGCTGTTTTGACCACAGCACAATTCATTTCTACTTAGTTTAATAGACGTTTACGGCTAATCCATCAAGTTAGGTCCCTTTGAGCTCCAAGAAGAGAGTTTATGATGGTTCAATGTAACTTGTGAAGTTTCTTGGATTTATTATTGTTCCCTCAGTGACAACACAAAATTAATCAAATAATAATTTTATGTCATCAATTAAATGCATGCACAACAAAGACTTTCCCAGAGTCTCCGCGTGTATGATGAAAGCATAGAGACCTTTTCCAGCTTCCACTGTTCACTGAGATGTTTCTCCTCCAGCTGCCTCTAACTATCAGTTCTTTGACCTGTGATCTGCAAACAAAGGTCATGAGGATGATGTGTGCGTTAGTGCTTTTGAAAAATGGGACTAGGAGAGGAGTCGAAATGTAGAGTCTCTGTGTTGGTTAATGTGAATTAATGACTTGGCATGTGAGGAGCCTGTATGTACTATGAGTGACCAAGACTCTGGCTTAAAGATTTCTTCTCAATCCATCTCATATATAAGTTCAGATCTCCCATACACATAAAAGCCTCATGGGTATGTCAGCCCACCTATAACTTCAGCACTCTCAAGAAAGAGACAGGAGATCCTAGAGTCCGTAGGGAAGTCAAATTAGCCATATTGATGAGCTTCAGGTTCTACTGAGAGACCATCCCTCAAAGAATAAGATGGGAAGTTGGCCCTATGTCCCTACAGACCTAGCTGGTATTCAGAAAGCTCTTGGTTCTGAGGTTAGCTTGGAGCATGGCAATAGGAAAAAAATTGGATTGTTTATCTTTTTTGTGCTGTAAGCCACTTTTATCTTTTAGTTCTTTTTTCTGCCTACATTGACATCTATCTGACTCCCTCCTGTCTAGGGAATCTGTCATCTTGGAACCAATACTCTTTTAGATTTCCGTCAAACTAGGAGAGATGAATATCTTTTACTAGATCTATTTTCAACAAACTTTTTTTTTTAACTGAGAAATTATCAAAAGTATCTTTAAGTGTTACCTATATCCCAGATTCAGATTCCTCACAGTTACCCACCAGTAGCAGCTCAGTAAAGAGTGGGGCCCGAAGAACACATTCCCTAGTAAGCCAGATCTCACCTGCTTAATCTTCTGTTGGGCTTGGACAGATAACCCACGCCACTACAGGTTTATGTGAGCAATCACATAATTTTGCCTGAATTTAATCTAAGTTTAATTTTGTATTTAGCTCTACAATCCACTTGGATTTAATTTTCTGTGAAAGATGAAACCCCTAGCTTCTTTTTCTAATGACAGTTCTCTATTGCTGCTAAAACAGATAGCTTAAAATAATGCAGATGTGTTATTTTATAATTCTGGAGATCAAAAGTTCTAATCAGGCCTCAAGGAATGAAAACAATGTACAGTTTCAACCAGCAGGATGATCTACTTGCTCACCTTTCCCAGCCCTGGGCTGACCCATACTCCTGGATATTTGGTCTCAATCTTTTACAGCGCCAGGAACATCACACCGAATCCTCTGAGTCTGCTCTTTCTGTGTCTCCCTCTGGTGCTTTCTAAACATGACAACTATGTACCAATGATGTTAATTCCATTTGCACAACAGTTTCAGGTTACCATGTCAAGTAGTCCAAGGGATTGACAAGTTCAGGAACCAATTGTTGAAAAGATTATCCTTTTCCTTGTTGAGATGGCTCCTGCCTTTAACAAACGCAGTTGGCTATGCGTGCATGAACCCAGTGTGGTTTGAATCAAGTACTTTCCTGGCATTCGATAATGTGAGAATACTTTTCTATATTCATGTCTGGCTATTTTTTTGTGTGAAATATTTGTTCAGGTCTTTTTTTTTACTTTGTTACCTATGGTTGTCTTCTTATTAGTTCATGGAATGATTTACTCTTGAGCAAAAGAAAAAAAGACTTTGCTTACATATGTATGTGAAAATGGTTTCTAGAAATGAGACTTCATGATTTTCCTCTCTAACCTGCGCATGGATTTGGTACAGGTCTTACGCATGCAGTAACATGTGGCTAACAACTGTGTGGACATGTCTACCATTTAACATTCCACTTTTTAATTTCAGTGCTACAGATAAAAACCCAGAGCCTTGAGCATGCTTGGCAAATACTGTAGTACTTAACTATATTATCAGACTCCTATGTTTTATTTGAGAATTTTATAGATCTATATAATGCAATTTGATCAGGCCCACGTTCTTTCCCTCTCCTCTAACTCCTTCCATATCTTCATGTACTCTTTCTTGATCTTTTGTAAAGTCTACTGAGTTCAACTAGTGCTGTCTGTATGTGCACAAATATAGGACTATGCATTGGAAAATGTGTAGCTGCATAAAGGGCTGTATCAAAAAAAACAAAACAAAACAACAACAACAGACTCCTCTCTCCAGGACCCATCAATTGACAATAATTCCTAGACTAGGGATGGAACCTCGTGACTTCACTCTCCAACATGTGCATGGATTTGTTAAGGGTCTTCTGCATGCAGTCACATGTGAATAGCAACTGTGTGGACATGTCTGGCAAATACTGCTTGGCTGCAGAATAACCTTTGTCTCTTCCAGTCTTTGCATCTTCTCTTCTGCAATGAGCCCTGAACCTTACCCGAGGGTTAGTAAACCTTTTCAACTTTTTTTCACTATGTTTTCTAGGCTGATCTTGACCTGCCTCTACTGCCTTGGCAACCCTTGCCCTTAAGGCCCTTCTTTCTTGAGCTCCTAAGTATCTGGCAGTGCAGGCCTGTGGTTAAGAGGTTAAGAAACTCATTCACTCAACACTATTCAGTATCTCCCCATGGGTCAGGATTTGGCTTAACTGATTTGCTTTTGAGAAATTGGACATAACAGAAAGGATTCCCAGTTCAATACTATGCATATATAATAAATTTGAATGTATTTGAAAATTAATAATTCATTTAAGCTATTTGTATATATTCCATTACCCAGGTTCCTCTAAATGTCCTGGGCAGATTTTATAGTCCTGGTAGAAAAACATTCTTTAAAGCAAGGGTATGCCCTAATTAAAAATGTATAGACTTAACTCGTTACTTTCAAAAATAAAAGAAATAGGAGTGATTAGAGAAAAACGGCCTCCACTGTCTACTTCTGATTCTGGCTTAGTTCAAATTCCTGAATGGAATTCTAGGAGAGAATGTGATTCTCTAATTGCTATGCCTAAGAATCACTAGGGGAAAAAATAAAGCCATCTCTTGGCCCACTCCCAGGAATTATCACGCATGAAAAATATATGGTTCTAAGAATATACATCTTTGGTCTATGGTTTTTATAATTCTGTCCCTGAATTTTGAGCACTCGTTGGGTAGTGACTATGCACATGGCATTTAGGGAATGAAGGTCTCCAGGGCTGAAGGTCTGTGAAAATGTGAATTCGTGAAGATGGATTCTAGAAGGGGAGGGAGGGCAGAGTATAAAGAGAAACAGCGTCTACTGAGACGTGTCACTGCAACCGGCAGACCTGGATATACTCTAGAACAGTGCTTCTCAGCCTTGTTAATTCTGTGACCTTTTAATACAGTTCCTCATATTGTGGCAACCCCAACCATTAAATTATTCTTGTTACTACTTCATAACAGTAGTTTTGTTGTTGTAAATTACAATGTAAATATTTTTAGACCTATGGGCTTATCAAAGGGGTCAACGACCCACTACAGGGGGAGTAGACTATTAAGTCCTGTCTCACCACACACATCTGCTCCTCTTGCCTCTTTTTCCACTGCCTTCATCTGTGGCTGACTTCTTGGGAATGACTCCTACCTTGTTGCCCTGGTGATTGTAAAAGACCGTAAGACATCTACTGTAACTTTCAAGACAGACTTGGCACTGCATTTGTTGTTGCTGTTTATTCTGTTGTTCTTTTATGAATACACCAAAGAAGTCTTCTTGAAATCTGGGCCTACTTTATTTTTCTTTTGTTCTAGGAAGACCTTTTGAGGAAATCTTGTTACTTGTGTTACTGGAGTTTCCGCTTTAAAAAGGAAATGTAAAACATGGAACAAGGAAATTCATCTTGCCTGCATTCAAGAGCACAAATGGCCAGTATTCTGTAAGCAGAAAGTCTTAGTCTTAGAGACATAGAGCACAGAATTCTTTTTACTCAACACAATCCTTCTTTGTGAATAAATGATGTTAAGCTAACATTTGTACCCACGCTCTTTGGGGAGGGTGGTATCTGTCAATTGTGAATCCCAGCAATTTACTGTAGGGTGTGTAAAATAGCAAAACTTATGAAAATAATAAACATTTTAGTGACTAGACTAGTTACATCATTTCGATTTACCTTGTGAAGTTGTTTTCAGGTCAACACATGTGTTTACCAGTCTTTATTATGTTTTATTAAATAATAATAAATAACAGGTGCCTCCTGAGATTATTTTCAAGTAATTTCAAGAAAGCCTTAACTCAGGAACTTCTGGGTTGATGTTTGATTATCTTTTAGGAGTGTTTTTAATCATTAACCCAACAGTATATGGGAAACCTCAGCATTATGATGATGCCAGTTTCAGCTCAAGTGAAACTGGCAGTATATTTAAGGAAGTCCAAATATAATTATCTCATTGACATTTTACTATAGTTTTATTAACTTCTCCTGACCAGCCAATAAACCAATTTTCCTTCTTTCTTCTTTCCCATAATAAAATTTGTAGTGATAAGAATATATATATACATATATATATATATATATATATATATATATATATATTCAACTTCAAAGCATAGTGTAATGTTTTAAGGTCATAGAAAGGGAATGCTGAGTTAGGGTAATTCTAGGTTTCTTATATCTTTGCTTACTTAAGAATTTTTGGTACTTATTTTCTTGTTTAAAATTTATATTTTATTTTTCGAGATTTTAATATAATTCCATTATTTTGCTCTTCCCTTTCTTTCCTTCAAACCCAATCATACAATATACTCTTTGCTCCCTTTCAAATCTGAGCTAAATGCATAAAAATAATTACTTTAAATCTTTTCAACACAACATGACAGAAACGAAGGCACAGGGTCAAACAAGAGGGACTACTGAATAAAGGTGTTTGTCACAGAGCCTGAGGTGTGCTGTGCTCAGCAGATCTGTACTCTCTCTTCTCTCTCTCTTCCCCCCCTCTCCCACACACTCATATGAATGCAATGAAATTCAGTGAATTGCAAAGTTAATTAAAGTGGTAATTGGACTGAACTCTTCATTCCGTATTTCTCTGTGCTCTGCCTACTGATAGACTTTAGGAAACACTGAGAAAGCTGGCGAGTTGTCAGGCAGAATGAGGCTCGGTGTCCTCTGAACTGTGAGGCTTAAGTGCGTACACAGTATGAGCACCGTCGACTCACAGGAACGTGTGCTACATTAGGCATCCTTGAGGGTTTCAGGCCCTGTCAGGTATCCTGGCATTCACGGCTCAGATCCTCCACTGAGCACTGTTGCGAAATGAGCAACATTCTCTAAACCTAAGCACAGAATCCCGAAGCAGAATTACTGGAAAGTACTTACCGTCCACAGCATCGCTGCTACAAATACGGCAGACAATACAGTCTATTCTCCCACCTAACTTATTTCACAAGAGAAAATTAGTGGAGTCTGCAGTTTGATGAACTCAGAGTTCAACCCTACTGCTGAGTAAATGTCACCAGCAGGAGATATGATCTCTTCACACAAGGAAGCTCAGTAATTGATTTTCTCATGAAACAACAATATTTGATCTCATGGTCAGTAAAAGAAACAGTTTTTAAATTTCACATAAAACTATAACTCTCAAAACTTACTGGATAATGTCCTTGCAGAGGGCATGTCTCTGTAACAATAGTAAAGAATCATAATACTATTTTGGAAGAAAAGTACTAATCACATTGGCATTGAATACTTAGGAAGGAATTTAATGGGATGTTATTTGTTTTATGCTGTGAATAGTAGTTATATTTCATATATACATACATACATATACATTTATATGATATATATATATATCATATAAATATATATAATTGACTATATAAAGAAAGACATTTATGGAGGTAGAGATGCTTTGTGCCCTTGTAGAGAACTTGAATTCAGTTCTCCATATCCACATCAGGCTTCTCACAACCACCTGTAACTCAGGCTCCAGTGAATCTATCACCCTCTGCTGGCCTCTGTGAGTCCCTGCACACACACAGCACACACACACACACACACACACACACACACACACACGCATGCACGCACGCACGCACGCACACGCACGCACACATGCACGCACACACACACACACACAAATAAAACCAAATCCTAAAGAAAGGGACTTAGAATGATAACTATCTTTTAATATGGGCTTAATAATATTCCACAAAACTTTAAATGTATTCTCATTATTCAATTTAAGATATTTGTTTAGTTTTTTAAAATATTTTTATTACTTGTATATGTGGGGAGCCAACAGAAGGCGGCTATCATCCTTGCAGCCATCTTGAGCCATATACCCTGACAAGAGACTTGTTTACAACAGCCTACAACAGCTGAGCACACTCTGATAACATTTTGTTTTAGATACCCAGGATCTTCCCTTGGGTGTGTGAGACTTAAATGTTTGAGACTTAAAGGTGTGACTTAAAGGCATGACTTAGAAGTGAGACATATAAAAGGTGAGAGGCAGACAGAAGAAAGTAATTGAACTTGGAACTGGAAACTTGGAGCTTGGAGGCACTAGGGACTAGGAACTTGGAACTTGGAACTAGGACTGGGGTTAGGAATTGAGACTTGGTGCTAGGAACTAGGGACTTGGAACTAGGGACTTGGAGAGAAGAAGAGAGACTGAAGAATAAACGGGATTGAATCACACTCTGTCTTTTTGCGACCGTCCTCACTCTCTCTCTCTTGTTGAACCCTGACCCACAGACTGGAGCAGCTTTGGGCACTGCGGGCTCTAACAGTTTAGCCCCCAAGGCTTTTGGCAGTGTGGGTTCCAACATTTGATAGAGCGGTTCCTGACATTTTGGTCCCCAAACGTGGGGTATTGCGGTTTTTAACATTTTGGCACCCAACATGGGGCAGAGCAGTCCACGACATGTATATATGTATGTCTGTGAGTCAATGTGTACTTTATTGCTGAGTTCAGATATCCTTGGAAGCCAGGACAGAGTGGCATTTTCCCTGGAGCTACAGTCAGATGGGGCTATGAGCCACCTGACTTGGGTACTGAGAACCAAATATTGGTCCTTATTAAGAGCAGCATTCATTCCTAACCACTGAGTCATCTCTCAATTAAAAATATTTCAAAATGTTTTCTTGAACTACGGATTACTTAGATTTCTATTTATGTCTAGTGATACTTAATCTCTAAACTTACAGAGCATTGCATTAGAAGTTTCTAACTGAAATTCATTGTGTGTAAAGACCATAGAATGTAGTAGTTTAGTCTTTATGAACTAGGAATCTTAGTACTTATAAGTAAACATCCCATAATAAATACCATTTCCTACATTGCAGCTAAGCCAAGTTGTCTGGTTTATAGCTAGGAAAAGTTGGAAGAAAGGACAACTTAAACCTACTAAGAGTTCAAAGAGGATCAAGGATATAAAGTAAATGTTGCAGTTCTATTATCATCTTGGTGGAAAAATGAGAAAAATCAATCCAGGAATTCACCAGTCCCATAAAAGCAGAGTTGAGTGATAGTGTGTAAGAAAATAAACACTGGGGTTTGTGCTTTTGGTGTATGTCAATATGTTATAAGCCAGAGTCATCAAGTTATCTGCAATCAGGAACCAAAATTGAGAAACTATATCCATAAGATTGGAACTAACTTGCAGTATAATAATGAATCATATACTCTAATCCAGAGCTTTATAAATCCTGCAGCTTTAGATCAGAGTTTATGCAAGAAGACAGGCTACTGGTTGAACTGGTTCTGAAACTGAGGAACAAGGAACCAGGCTATACCTCTCAAGGAATAGTTATCCATTCCTTGGGATTGGTCATGTGTGTTATTTTGAATAAGAAAGGCCCTCATAGGCTCATATATTTGAATATTTGATTCCCAGTTTGTGGAGTGTTTAGGAAGGATTAGAAGACGTGGTCTGCTTGGAGAAGACATGTTACTGGGGAGTAGCCTTCAAAGTTTCAAAAGTCCATCAGGCCCAGTTTTGTGTTCTCTCTCTCTCTCTGTCTGTCTGTCTCTCTGTCTCTCTCTCTCTCCTTCTCTCTCTCTCTCTCTTTCTTCTTCCTCCTCCTCCTCTCTTCTGTATATAGATCAGGATGTGTAAGCTCTCAGCTATTGCTCCAGTGCCACGCTTGTCTGCCTGCCACCATGTTCCCTGCCATAACACTCATGGACTATTCCTCTGAAGCTCTAAGAAAGCCTTCAGTTAAATGCTCTCTTCTAATACTCTGCCATGTCACCTACTCACAGTAACAGAACAGTAGCTAAGACAGAAATTGGTACCAGGTATTGGGGTGTTGCTGTGGCCATGCTGCCTATTGGTGTAATGTGGATGTGGGACCTTGGATTAGGAAATCATTTGAACACTGTAAGTGGGGCTGAACTGGCCATTATAGTAGAAACTTAGAAGGCAGCAGTGTGGACGATGGAGACCCAGCCCAAGAGGTTTAAGAAGGAAAGAATATTAGCCAGTGGCCTAGATAACCATTCTTGTGATATGTTGGCAAAGACTGTAGCTGATTTGTGCCCTTGTCTTGAGAATCTGCCCTGAGGCTAAATTGAAGAGTATTGAACTAATGTCATTATCAGATGAGATTCCAAAACAACCTAGAGTTGACCATGTCACACAGTTATTAGTAACCACTCTGTGCAGATTTAAAAATAAATGTGAAACATACAGCTTGAAGAGAAAAAGAGCACCAGAAAAATGTACAAACGTGCCTTTGTTCACAGAGATAATTTAAAGGAAAAGCTTGAGGGAAAATGAATAAAGGGAGTGGTACCCTTAGGAGAAAGTTCTCTTCCAGCTAATCCTGCAAACTGCAAAACCAAAAAGCTTGTGAAGCAAAGGAAAAACTATCAACAAGTCAAAAAGCTTATGCAAATGTAATTCAAGGATAGGGTCAGAGTTCATCCCAAGCCAGCAGAGGATCTTGGCAGCTTCAGCCACAGGGTTCTAGATTCATCAAGAAAAAAAGTACAGAAGTACAGGGGTTGCAGAATCTTCCATGAAGGTTAAAGACAACTGCTGAGGCCAGCTGTGCTGCTGCCATGGAGGCCTGGAGAGGCCACTGTGTGTAACTGTGAAAGTGAAGCCTGGACTGCACTGGAGTCCCAAGGATGCTGGACATATTATAATCTTGGGATACATGCCAAGGAAAGCTGCAGACAGAAAGTGGAAAAATCCCAAGAGAGAAAAGTGTGCTGCAGTCAACAAAGCTGGAGGGAGTGTGAGATGGGAAGATGAATCTAAGTCAGGCTTTAGAATGTGTGCTACTGGATTTTCTTCTCACTCGGATCCAATATTTTCTCATCATGTTCTCTTTTCTGCATTTGAAATGGTAACACATACTCTGTGACATTGTTATTGGAATTTGTTGTTTGCTTTTTTATTATTATTTATTTTATTTTATTTTATTTATTTTACAGGGGTAGCAGTTAAGAGAGCACCTTGTGTCTCAGAAGGGACTTTGGACATTTTAACAGTCTTGAGACTGTGTAAGACTATGGGGACCTTTGAAGTTGAACTGAATGCATTTTGCATTGTGATATGGCTTATAAGGCTGTGTGGGTCAGTAAGTGGCATGTGGTGGTTTGAATAAGAATGGTCCTCATAAATTCATAGATTTGAATCTTTGCTTCTTAGTAGACTGGTTTCAAAGGATTAAGGGGTGTGGCCTTATTGGAGGAGGTGACCCTGAGGGTAGTCTGAAAGCCCAATCACACTCTGCCTCTCTCCTGTAGACAAGGATGTAAGCTCTTAGGTACTCCTCTGCCACAGACTATAAGCAAGCCACCAATTACATGCTTTCTTCAGTAAGCGACTTTGTCATGGTAGCTCCTCACAGCAATAGAACAGTAAGGAAGAAACCATCTAAGAGAAAGTATCAGGCTAGCTGATCTATATGCCAATCACTTCTGTCAAGAGTATCAACAGTCCACTGTAGCTATTTCATTGATTTTTCCAATAAAAGATTCTCATGAAGTACCCACTACTAGAGATCATTAGCTCATGAAAATAGACTAAGACATAGTTCATTTTGATCTCTACCTTTTATAAGCTTGACAAAAAGGAGAATAAAATTTTACCTGGAGGGAAACAAAGGACTCCATTAAGAGCTTGCCCCTTTCCTCTTCCACTTGGTGTAATTTTAGTTGTTATGGTGCCTTTCTCTCTACCAATCTCTAACTCTCACATCACTATCTCCTTATTAAGTTCTTCAGCCTCTCATCCCTAAAATCTATTTATTTCTGATATAGCGTTTATTATATTCCAGTATCAGAACAACAGGTTTCTTGTCCTATACCAACTAGAGTAGAGCTTTTCAGATGTTGACAATTGGTTCTAATTTTGCATTCTTAGGTTCTGACACTGTGCTTGACATGCAATCTTTATGCAATAAAAGTGGTTAAACAAATGAATGCCTGAGTAGATGAATGCTTTTACATTTTAGTTTTCTAAAGCACTGGGCTGTACCACTGAATGCATGGACTAAACCCGAGGTTTTCCTGAGCATCTGTTGCCTCTGAACAAACTCCTTTACTCATTGTGTCCGTTGTATCACCAAGGACTCCTGAGCAAATTTTATTGTTGGAGAACAGCCACTGGCAATGTTGCTTCTCCTCAAAGGAAGAAAATTCTTTAAATCTGAAGGAATTTTGCTGTGTACCTTTGATGTAAAAATTGTATCGTCTATTTTTGGAAGAGCTTGCTGTTACATAAGAATATAAAGAAGGAAGCAGAGAGAGGCCACCAGTCAGCCTTCACAATCTGTAGGCTTTCATTTTCAAAGCAAAGGCGGCAGATTAAATTCTCAAGTCTTGAGTTTTACTTGGAAGGAAAACAACTGTTCAGAACTTATTCACATCCGAGGGCTCGGTTTATAAATGGCAAAGCTGGATGCTTCTGCTCAGAGCTCCATCTGGCCTTTGCATCTGGGCTTCCACAGTGCACCCCACTATCAGCTTTTTGAAGGATGTCACTCTGAAATGTCTTACTGTCTGCTGACACATCACTAAAATCCCTAAACTGAAATCCCACAATTCTTTGTTGTTTGGACCAATGCAACCTCTGTTAACTGTAGTATTCATAATGACAGTTATTATCTCCATTGGATCCCAGCTCAGCATAACCCATTTCTTCCTTGATTAGGGCTGTCCTCAGATTTGTTCCTTAGTATCTCACACCTATGTTTTTCTTTGCCCTGCATTTCATTTTTTTCATTCCATTCTCCTTTCCCAAGAATAGATGTGAGCAAAGTTGCTTGGGTTTAATAGTAATGAGTGGGAGATCATGCCATTGGGTCTCAGGAACTGAACATTTTTTTTTTCTACCTGAAAGGTGAAGGTTTGAAAAGAGATTGTTCCAAGTGACATCTTACATAAATGGCACATCTAATTTTACCTTGTCAAATCTTTATGCAGATGATTAAGCCTGAAATTTCTTTTCCTTTACAACAAACATGCCATAACCCGTGTTTACCAAACAAGCTTTCAAGATTTATATTTATCCTATATATGTGTGTATTTAAGACATATATATCCTATATATTAAGTGGATATATTTTTAGTTTGTAGATGACTTTGTCTTCTGTAGCAAACATTTAATCCCATGATCCTCATCGTCTCTTATTTAAACAGATCGTTGGCTTGATCTAAAGCCAACCATGGAATGCTTCTTACTATTTTCACTAATCTAAAATAACCAAATTGGTTTGGGAGGAAAAAAAATTTTTTTCTTAGAAAAGTATTTTTGCGGTCTCGTTTGGTTTTGTGGTTAACCCAGTCATCTCCAAAAACCCTCAGTAGAGGAGGTAGGTGACCCACAGGTATTATTATAGTCCCATTTCCAAATTTAGCTAATGTACCACAGGTTGGGAAAGACTTTGGGAGGCTAAACAAATTGTTACAGCAATGGTTAGTTATAGATTTGACATTAAAAAAAAAGCCTGTCTCTGTTTATGCACAAGTCCTTCAGCTAAAGCAGTTTGTGTCAAATGCTAGTTAGGCTGAGACTCTGTCAGAACAGATTTTAAGAAGTTGCAATAATCAAATCATTATAGTTAACCCTCAGAGCACCATTATGTTGTTTAGAAACTTTTTTTAAAAATTATTCTGACAGTAGATTTGGATCCAGTAGACAGAAGCTTACCATGTTCTGTTCATGAAACCTTGTGACAGTATACTGCATCAATTCATGCCATGGATCTTTGGCTTTTAGAACAAAGCAGACGAGAAGGGTAGTTCAGACAATGGCTCAAGTAACAGTATCAAGCATTGTCTTTGCTGTGTAAGGAAGTTGATAGCATCTCTAATCATTTCCACTACCTCAATGAAGCCTACAGTCTAAGCAAGAACTCCTTCTGAAAAAGTACTTTGAACAACTTGCTCCCTGCCTGCAGCTTCTTTCTAGAACTCTCTCCCCAAGCACCCCATGATTTGAAATTGTAGTGCTGTCAACTCGTATCTTCTATCATTTCCCTTCAGATTCACTCACCATGGTAGAGCATTAACAAGTGTGAAAGTACCACACAGATGGGGAGGGCTTCAGTCAGAACATTCAAGACAAGCCTGATAGTTCTTAAGTATGCTGATCATTAGATGTGTATACCTATGGGTGGACTAGTTTTATGTCAACTTGGCATGCGCTAGAGTCATCCAAGAGGAGGGAACCTAAACTGAGAAAATGCCTCCATAGGAGGCTATAGGCAAGTCTGTAGGGCCTTTTCTAAGTTAGTGATTGTAATGGGAGGGTCAAACCCATTGTGGGTGATGCTACCCCTGGGTTGATGGTCCTGAGATCTATAAGAAAGCAGGCTGAGGAACTCATAATGAACAGGGCAGTGAGAAACATTCTTCCATGGCCTCTGCATCAGCTCCTGCCTACAGTTACTGCCCTTTTGAATTTCCATTCTGACTTCCTTTCATGGTGACTAGTGATATGGAAGTATAAGCCAAATAAACCTTCCTCTCCGAGTTGCTTTTGGTCATGGTGTTTTGTACCTCTGCTGTTTCTATTGCAACATATTCTGAAGCGAGTCAAGCCGCTCTCCAGATAGGCACATTATTTCCTAAGGAGCACTGATTTCTGGGAGATCTTGCTCAGTTCTAGCAGCTGGCAGATGCATGAATTTAAAATGAAAATGGAAAGAGAATCCAGGATCAGAGATATAGGGCAGAGTTCAAGGCTATCACACATGCTTGATCAATATTTTTTTAATATGCTTCCAATTAAAAAGAAAGGAAATGAATCGGAAAACCTGATTAAAGCCAGCATAAGCAAAAAGCATAACTAAGTAATGACCCCAAAAATTGAAAATACGGTTAATTTCCAAGTGGCAATTAATGTAAAGTCTTGAAATAAATGATCAACAAACTTCAACACAACACATCTTCACCCCATTTTAACTCCCGATCAATTCTCTTATGAATTGACTTTAGGGAGTGTCCTGAGACATCTTATAGTCCTAAGAAAACTGATAACAGTTCATTGAGCAACATCTCTATAATCTATTTCTATAAATAAATAAATAAATAAATAAATAAATAATCCTTGACTCCAAAGAAAAGTCCTGAGGTCATTATAGACATCTGGGGAGCACTGAGTCATAAGGGTAGAATACTTAAACTTTGTGTATCTGACGATGATTCCTGGAAGAGAAGTACAGACTACTTCCCTCAAACACTGGGGAGACTTATATTTCAAGGGTCGAGGGATGGAAGGAAGAAAGAAGCTAGTACCGGCAGAAACAGCAGCAAATCCACTGTGCACAAACAGTGTGGACAAAGTCCTAACAAATGTGGCCTCTGACGGCTCCTGTTTGCCCTCTCAGTTCTGATACTTTACCATAAACAGGCAGACCCATTTTGATTCCGCTGAAAAAGTTATCAGCAATAACATTAGCCTTATCAGCCAATACTTTTCTTTCATGCCCATCCCTATATCTCGTGCTCCAGTAAGAGGTTTCAACAACAACAACAACAACAACAAAAAGCACATGGGATTTTATTACATGTCTATGCAACTTATTATCTTAGAGGCATGGTTTTGATCAGAAAATTTTAATAAGCAAATATCTGTATACCTAAGACTTATGAACTATAAAATGGCTTATATCTTTTATTTGGAATTGTTTTTTGTTTGTTTTAGAGAAAATAATGCTTACTTAAGTTCATCCAAGGTGTTACATAGCAAAATTATTATAAACATCATGGCATTTATTTCTTAAAGAGTTTTAAAGTAGTTAATGCCATACAGATGAAGACACTGGTATGAATAATGTCTGAAGACAGCCTGGCTTCTGGCTTCTGCACTGTGTCTTCTTGCTATATTCCCACGTGGTAGAGGATACGAAGCAGCTATCCAGAGCCTCTTTTAGAAGAGATCTGCTTTCATTCTTGGAAACCAAGTAGCTCCCCAAAGCTTACCTTCAATTCCATTACCCCAGGAATGGGATTTCCACATGAATTCATGAAAATATAATGTTCTGACTGTAGCGAGTAGCTTTATTGTTATTTTAAATATAGGTCTACTTAACAATCTGTACTGAAATGAAATAGTATCAAATAAGCTAATAGTCTCTTCTTCTCAGCTGACTATTTATGAATTCTGAAGTATAGAACATTCTAGGGAATTATTCCAGGAGTTGATGCTGTGCAGTTGAATTCGCAGGTCACTGGAGATGTTTCCACCAGGAAGCCATCATTTTCTGCACTGATATGGAGGTGAGACTATAAAGGGGTCCTGATATCTTCACATGGAGCCCTATAAAGCAATAGAGGGGAGTCTTTTAGCTCACCCCTGGGTAGTTCCTGTCTTCTCCAAAGAGCTATACAGTTAATTCTGACAGCACCATTCTAACTCAGACAAAATTCAGTTATCATCCAGGGCAGATGGCTATCACTAGAGCAAAATACTAGACAATCGCTGTCCTGGTTTCTCACATCACACACAGTGTGGCCACAGTAAAATTGGAACCTTTATAGAACAGAGATGCTTTCAGCTACTGTGGCTACGTGGCAATTAAATCACATACATCATAGAGCAGGTCCCAGAGGCATGAGGAGAGCAGGGTGGATACAGGGTCAAAGAAAACGCTAAAGCCCTGTAACTGGGACAATGGTCCTTAACACACGAGTCCATTTTTTCTATCCACTCATTTCGAACAAGTTGGAAAGGAAGTGCAACAATACGAATGAAGAGAGATGAATGGAGTTCACATGCTGGCAAACGGTTTCTCATTGAAGTCTGACAATTTCCAAGATGCTTGTGTTAGAGCACAGGCTGCCAGATGTGAGCCCAGCCCTTTAAAACCTTGTGGCCGGATCTGTGTCTTTCACAAGTTTCTGGCTCAGCCTCTTCCCTAGCTCCTTGTCATTGCAGAAGCCACAGCTTCCCGCCAGAGAAAGCCCCTGTGACCTGCATGCTCACCAGCTCTGTCTTTGCCATGGCTCTGATTTCGGTGGATTCTTCAGCTTGGCCCCAGCTCAAAAGTATTACTTCTTTGGGCCAAAGCCCCAGCTGGAGAGGAAATGTCAGGAATCGTCCTTTGTCACAGATAAGACTTAATGAGTCCAAAGCCTACATGATTACAGGAAGTCTGTAGAAAGCTGAGTGGTATTCTTTGATCATTGTTTAAAAGACATTTACATAGTTTCTGGGACAGAGAAAAATTAACATATAAAAATACAAGGCAATTACTTTTTTATCAGTAGTTATAAATGTAAACCTGATGTGTTTGCTGCAAGTTGGGTGTGGTGTAGATGAAGACATGGAGACAGGGAAAAGAGAGTTCAAGTAGGAATAAAAAAAAATAGTAAATCATAAATAGTTACAACAAACCAAAAGTTATCAACCAGCTTCTAAGGAGCTAACAGTGCAGCTTGGGTAATTCACCTGAGACTGTACAAGCTGTGGTCAAAGACACATAATTTAAAGACAACAGTGCTCCCAAGATTTTATTACAACCCCCCCCCCCCATTACACAGGGAAGATTTTGGACATTGGGAGGATTAAACTGGTGAGAAATGTCATTATTGAAATTCTCTAAGTAAAACTTTACGATTCCATCCTGATACAGCAATCCTGTAACAAAAGTACCTTTACTCTGTTGGCTGAACAACAACAAAGAAGCTTTGTCTCTTTTACAAGCCAGGAAGTCCATGGCCAAAGTACTGGTCCATCTAGTTGCTGTGTTTTATAAAAAGATAAAAGACCAGAGATATGTTTGGTGGGGGGTGGAGTACGGGGCATGGTATGATGTGGGGCAAGGGAGTGCCTCTGTGGGCCCATGCTGGGAGAGAAAGGCAGAGAGGAGAGAGAGAGAGAGAGAGAGAGAGAGAGAGAGAGAGAGAGAGAGAGAGAGAGAGGCTGGCTATGAGCACGTGGAGAGAGGGGGTGGGGAGGGGAATGTGGAAAGAGCAGGAGCAAGAGGGTACAAGAGAGAAAGGAGGGGCAAGCAGCCCCTTTTATAGTGAGTCAGGCATACCTGGCTGTTGACCGGTAACTGTGGGGCAGAACCTAAAAGAAATGCCAACACATTAATATCTGGCAAAGACCTGCTTCCCAGATATCTTTTGGCTGCTAGACTCTCTTATCAAAGAATAGAGAGAAGGGCAAGGCTAGCTTGTGCCTTTTGTTTCTTTACTTATTTACTTAGAAAGGCCCTCACTGTATAACCATGGCTGGTCTGGAACTCTCCTGCCTCAACCTCCTGAATTCTGAGATTAGAAGTCTTCTGGCCTCGTGCCTCATTTTAAAGGCATTTAAAGGTCCATTCTCATGACATG
Source organism: Arvicanthis niloticus (assembly GCF_011762505.2). Taxonomy (NCBI): domain Eukaryota; kingdom Metazoa; phylum Chordata; class Mammalia; order Rodentia; family Muridae; genus Arvicanthis; species Arvicanthis niloticus. The sequence continues at coordinate 43,256,196 of NC_047676.1, read as the reverse complement.
ACAAAGTCCCCAAAGATCCTTGCCTAATGCCTCTCACTGGGGTGGGATTTTGCCCAGGGACAAAGGACGTACAGTGCAGAGCAGAATGAGTTTGCTGTGAGGAAACAGGAGGTGAGGCTCAGATTAGCAGTTAGTACATAGGAAAGAAGAGGTTTAAACTCAGGAATTGCTTTGAAGTTCAAGTGCCTTCCAGAAGTTAGCTACCTAAGTGTCCTTGGGACATGCAGTGTAAAATAGCTGGGAATACTGTGATTTTTCTATTTGTCTGAACACCTCACTTTGTCTCCTCATCCCTTCCCTGTGACAGAGTGCACGCTAATACAGGTGAAAGGTTTGGATTACACCCCAGAGAGAAGTTGGCTTCCACCTGAAGGCTACTTGAAAGAGATAGATGTATTCCTACTCCCATGTTTAAAAAAATAAGGAAGGAAGGAAGGAATATGTTTGGTGGATGTGTAATCAGGAATGGGGTAGAGGGTGCCTCCACAGACCCATACTGGGTCAGCCCTTTCCCCTGAGGAACCAGCCACATGATGGATGGGATAGTATAGAATAGAGTTTATTCAGGGCATGGGGATGGGATTTGAGAGGGTAGTAGAGAGAGAGAGAGAGAGAGAGAGAGAGAGAGAGAGAGAGAGAGTAGAGGAGTAGAGGCTGGCCATGAGCACATGGGGTGAGGGGAATGGAGAAACAAGGGTGAAGGGGTGAGAAGACCAAGTGGAAGTAAGAAGGCAGCATGGAGGGGGTGAGCAGCCCCTTTTATAGTGAGTCAGGCACACCTGGCTGCTGCCAGGCGACTGTGGGGCAGAGCTTAGATAAAATGCTAACACCTACAGTGGAGATTTGAAATACTAGGATTTGAAATGCCATTCATACAATTCAACCATTGCCTCAGCTATGAATCCATTCTGTGGCATAGAGATGCAACTATCCTCTTATTGACTGACTATTTGATATGAATCAACTCCCACAGTCCTCAGGAAACCCTCTGAGGGGGATGGACTGATACCTTAAATCTGACAGAACTTTTTAGGCATCAAGCTTTTCTATGCTTTGAAAAACACATCTCTTGGAGCCAAGACAGGTTTGTGAAGTGCCTTGTGCAAAGTTCCCTGCCATGTCTCACTAAATCTCAGTTCTTCAGTTCTCACCGAGTTGGAAGGTGGAAGGAAGCACACCAAAGCGAGTTTATGTGAACTAACCTCACACCCTTCACTCCGGCTGTGCTACAAGCTCTGTTCCTTCCAGAAATCACCAACTGTTGCTTTTGCTTCCATTGGTTTCCTCCTCCTTACACCTTTTGGGAAAAGGACACGTGTAGAATGCAGAAGAAACATTTTACCTTCTAGGAAAGGTCTGATGATGAAAATAAGTTTGAAAAATTGCCACTTTGCTTTGCATTTTTGTGATCACTGAACTTAACCCCCTGCTGTTGGAAAGGAAAGAAAATCTAAAAACAAACATTGTTATAAAAATACTTCTCAGATATTGAAAAATGATTGCATAGAAAACTATACTGGGTATATAAGGAAAAATATGCCTTTCACCAAAGCAGATTTTACTACTTCAAATATTTAATGTAATGGTACCTATATATGGGGGAAAAAATCATGCAGACAGACATACCCTTAAGAGAAAGGCAGGATATTTGTGCCCATCAGTTATCTCGGACAGGCATCATGTCAGCAGCTCCAGGACTATCCAAAATATAAGAGCAAAGCAGCTAGCCCAATACCCCATTCCTAGATGCAGCCTTTGTCTATGGTTGTACAAGAACAACCTGGGTCTTGAGAGACAGAGAGCATCTGATAGGACTATTGGCCTGTGGGGTAGAACACTGAAGAGAAAATATCATAGGCCCCAAATCACAGGGTGCCTGCCCCCAGGCTGCAGTTTCATGATGTGAAGTTTCAGACACTCAAGGTGAACCATGGTTTAAAAATGCTTTATTAACTTTTCTTTCACTGCTTCATAGGAGTTCACATTATATAGATTTATTACCATGAATTGTTGCTCTATTTATTATGAGGAACTGCTATTAAGCTCTTGTTGCACCTAATTTGTTTTTAAAACATAGTCATTGTCAAAGGTGTACATGAAAAGAAAAAAGGCAAACAGCAATAAAAAAAAATCCCCAACCCACTCTCTACATAAGATTTGGTACCATGTCTCTTACTGTCATTTTGAAGAAACATCTTTGATGACTTCTAAAAAGACAGGGCTTATTTTGGCTCACACTTTGGGAAGCTCCAGTTCAAGATCAGGTGAATCAAATGCTCTGAGTCTCTGGTGACCATGCCAAGCAGTTCTAGCAGGAAGACATGGGCTAGGGTCAGATGAGCTCTCTAGGCCGTTGCTTTTCAACCTGTGGGTTAAGACCCCTTTGAGGGTCAAATTACTTTTTTTTTTTTTTTTTTAAAAAAAAAAAAAACAGGGATCACTTAAGAGCATCAAAAAGCACAGATATTACAGAATAATTCATAACGGCATCAAAACTACACTTATAAAGTGGCAAAAAAATAATTTATGGTTGGGGACATCACAGCATGAGGAAGTGTATTAATGGTCTCAGCAGTAGGAAGGCTGAGGACCACTGCTGTAGAAAATACCCATAGAGACCCAAGTATCACTCATAGAGCCCGACTTCCTAAAGTCCCTCTCATCTCCAAACATCTCCTCGAGAACAAAGTCTTTAATACCTGGGTCTCTGGGGGACACTCGGCATTAAAATGACAGCAGTGTTGAGTTTTCAGGCAAGCACTGGGGTTATTGAAATGAACCCCTGAGGAGGAAGAGGTCTACTAAACTAATTACTGCATCGAGATCTTCAGATCATTACATTCCATGCCTTATATCTAGGTAGAATTGAAGATAAGGACAAAGGTTGAGGGTATATTAGGGAATCAGAATTCTTCTATGTCAATCTAAATGGTCAAGAGTTTTCACAGTAAAACTTATACTTAATAGACATTAAGGATTAAACTGTACTTTGAACATATGTATGAATGAACTAATTGCTGCATAAAACAACCAAAAGACAAACAAAAAAGCCAAAAAAAAAAAAAAAAAAAAAAAAAACCCCAAACAGAAACCCCCTCAAGACACAAAAACTTCTTTGAAACATCACCACCAAGTATAGACAAGGCCTTGCTTGACGCAGAATTTACTACATCTGAAGACAGCCTTATTGTTAAAATGTTTCCAGATGGGAACGTTACAATGTGCATGATGTCCCAGACAATGAATTCATATTTATTACTTTCTCTAGGGAATGAGATTTCACCTCAGGGCTCACAGTGGGTCAAATATTACAAAAGGTAAAATTAGCAACAAAAGATACTTTTAAACTATTTTCACTGACACAATAACTGTACATGCTTATAAAGTACAGACTGCTTATTCTTATAGATGCATAATGATAAATTGGGAAATTCGGCATAAGCATTATTCTAACTCCTGTTATCTCTTTGTAATAAGCCTCTTGCTAGTAACTAAACCTAATTAACCTCTCTTAATCCCCCAGCCTCTAATAATCAACAGTGTGCTTCTCTGCGATTATCATTTCAGATTTATACATACATGAGATCATGTGGGTTTTGTACCTGGGTTTTCTCACTTACCATGTTTAATCAATCTATTAAACCATGACTGTTTAAAAGATCACTTTTGTTAAGTTTGACATTTGGACGGCTAGACCAGCATGTGTGGCATGAACATTTATTAGTTTTGTTTTCTGATGCTGCCACCCACAGTGGGTTGATCTTCTCGCATCAACTAACATAATCAAGATGACTCTACAGACATGCTCACAGACCAACTTGATCTGGGCAACTCCTTCACTGAGATGCTTGCCAAGTGAGTCTAGAGTTTGTTGAGTTTACAATGAAAAGTAACTACAACAAACACCATTTAAAGTGTATATAAAATCCATCCCTATCCTCTCCTTCACTTGTGCTTTGACCTGTACACCTCTTGTGTTTAAACCATATGTAAAACTCGTGTTGTAAAACATGGTGTTTCCACTGCATATGAGGGAGAATATTGACATATTCTAACTAACCTTTCAACATCTTTTAAGGAGAAACAGAGTATATCCATTTACTCTTTGAACCTTTTTCTTTGTGTGTGCATATGTGTACATGTGCATATGAAATGTTCTCAACACTTCAACAATAAAGCTGTCTTCAGAAGTCTAAGTTCTTCATCAAAGAAAGCCTTGTCTACTCAGCAGCAAATAGCAAGCACATTCATACATATGTTAAAAGTATGCTTTAATGTTTCTTGACTATTTAAATTGACATGTGAGGCTTCAGTTCCCAGGATCTGATCTACTTATGTTATTATCCCTAATTCTATAGTTATGAGGGATAGTTGTAATGAAATGGAGGGATTATCAGAGTTATTAATAGAAAATATTTGAGTAAGCAACTCCATTGTGTGTATGTACAAATACACATTATAGTATTTAACTTGTCAAGGTACATAATACAATGTTGAAATTCATCAGTAGCGGCATCATTTTTATTGGGCCTGGTGGTATATACATTTAGGTCCAATATTCAGGAGTAAGAGCAAGCCACTTTTTTGGGAGTTCAAGGTCACTCTGGTCTACATAGCAAGCTTCAGGTCACGTGGAGCTATATTGTGAAGCACCTTCTAAACCAAATAATTTATAACATAAATACATCTTAAATACTTATTTTACTGTTTCTTCTATTTCTGTAGTGTTGATGAACTGTTCTGAGATTTCAATTTTTTGTAACTATTTCTTTGTCAGCTCTACTGTTTCCATTCTCTCTCTTGTTCTAGGTTTGAGCCGTGTTTTCCCAGTGGCCCACTTTTAATGATTAATTCAGTCACAGCCAGGTAGTGTTATATTTAACACATGGAACTGGGATTCAGTTTACTTGTACTGTGTGCCAATAGACAGAAGCAAGGGGATCCCTCTGTGCTGGCAGCCCTGCAACGCAGCTAGAATCTCCTGCCTCCCTCCCCTGTGTAGTGTCTGAGATGGGCCTAGTTTACACCCTGCCCATTCAGCTGCATAGGGCCCTGTGTTTAAGAGGCACTGACTCACAGTATACTGTCCACCTGTCACAGTCCTGAAATTCCTCATAATTTATTCTTTGAAACTGTATTATGCCTGTTTCTAATAATAGGAGATTCACCTTGAGAAATAGTAATAAATGAGGTTTGGAAGTTCTGAAAAGAGGCAAAACTATCTTTTCAAAAACTTGGGCTGAGGTATAAGCTGTAGAATGGAAGAGAAGTAGCAAGGCATAAAGGCTTAACATTATTGATACTCTCTCAGAAAGGTGTTGTTGTTGTTGTTGTTGTTGTGGTTGTGGTTGTTGTGGTGGTGGTGGTGGTGGTGGTGGTGGTGGTGGTGGTGGTGGTGGTAGTGGTGGTGGTGGGTTTTGTCTTGTTTTGTTTTCTCTTTCTGACATAGGAACTCGTGTATCCCAGGTTAGCCCCATTTTGCTATGTAGCCCAGGATAGCTTTGAAATTCTGGTCCTATATCTCATCCCCAAATATATTTGGATTATAGAGGTGTGCTACTGTACTTAGCATTTAATTGAGTTTTTTTTAATTATCCTATTGGTCAATATTTTGTGCACTTTTCTGTAGAATCACGTTAATGCATGCAATATAAATGGGGAAATAACTGAATAATTAAACCTAAGCAGAGTGAAAACTTTTCTAGGAAAATATGATAAAGGTGGTAAGGATCTCAGTAGAGTCTGTGGGATTTAAGTTACATGAGAAAGAAAACGATTTGATCTCAGAACAGAAGCTAATAATGAGCTCATTGATCAATTGGATTCAACCGTTGGATGAATTGTTTCCTCAGTTGGGCTAAAAGTTAGAAAAGTTATATATATATATATATATATATATATATATATATATATATATAGCAAGTGGTTGCAGTTGACAGCACTATTGTTGGTAAAACATAGACTGAGACTTGAACATGGCGTGCTGTGGAGGGATGGAGAAGTTCACCCTATGTAAAACATGGTCCAGACTCAGTGTCAAAGGGAACTAAGGAATGAATAGTTACGAAATCCATCTCCAAAGTAATGAGAATGGTGCCGAGAAGAGTCGATGATGGTGACCAGGAGAGGCAGTGAGCATTTGTGCCTGATTCTGAGCACAATCAAGCTATGTCTGGATGAAGTACTGCGTGACCATCATTCTAACCATACATGCACGGACGGAATAAAATCTCCTTAAACAGATCAGGGATCTGGTGGAGTTGGAAAGTAAAAACTGCATGTTCTCTTATCAAAGAGTAAGAATTAAGTCGTTGGGAGGGACACAGGGGAGGGGGCAGGAAATAGAATGACTTTTAGTAATTTAAAAGTTCTTCGTTTAGTTAATGCATTTTAATTCACTTAAAATACAAACTCAGTCAGTCAGTAAACTAGAAACAGTAGGTTAGATTCTTCCAGTCTTACTTTGTGTCCATATTATCTTCTATTGAATCATATCTGGTAAGTTTGGGAGGAAACAGGACTATATCAAGATAGTACTATGATACACAATATTTTTGATCCAATCACATTATTGTGTCCTAACTATGGAAAGGCAATTATCATATTCGCTGTTCATGCAGCTAATAAGCTCTGTTCATGTCTTGCTGTGTGTTGAGCATGGAGCTAAATAAAGTGAAGCATAGTAACAGACAGAATGTTATGCTTAGCCCAAAGACTTGTAGACTCTGAGCGGTGATGTCGTACCATGGCAACTAGAAGCACTTGCATCCTCCAACAGTGTTACAAGGGAAGAGCATCTACTATGTCCAGTCTTCAACTGAGAACATACTTATCTCACTGTGTTCAATTTGCAAAGACAAATTTCATTCTGGCTGTAGAATTCTGAGCTCCATCTGGATCTCAACATGTCAAAAAGGTCTACAGCCTCTGGAACTGGGTCAAGTGAAATCTGGGTCCCAGAGCTCCAGGGGCAACTACTGTTATGAGGACACAGATGGTGGCACTGTCATCCAGCCTCTTTCTCTAGAGTGGCCACATTTCAAAAGCAGCTGTAAGAGAAGAGACCCCATAAAGTAAATCACATACTAAACATCTTCTTTGTGTTTGTCTTTTGACTGTGGTGTGTGTGTGTTAGTTGAGATTGAACCTATGACCTAGGTAAATGCTTTGCCACTGAGCCACATTCTCAACCCTACGACTTATTTTTTTAGCAGTGCTGTTCTCTAAAGCCAGAACAAAGTAAACAATCTATGACCAACATCATGAAGTCATATCCCATGACTGGGTGTTCATGGTTTGTTACACTCTGGCCATCCTGAGCTGATAGTCACACTGAAACACTAGGCAAAGCAAGAATCAAGTTCTTTACATCTGCTGAGATGTTCTGGATCATGGGCTATGTCACTGAGATCATCAGGAGTTCCTGGCAGAAGAATTTCTTTATCTACATCAAAAGCAGAAGAAATTTCTATGTGATGCATCATAAAACAGAAGCCCATGGAGCATTGTATACAATCACTAAAATACTGATATACTGCAGGTTTGTCACTATTTTTAACTAGCTTTTCTATTAAAATTTTCACCTGGATGTTTAGAAAACATATTTACAATTGATCATAAGTGAATTCCTATTCTCTCCCAAACTCATCATTGTCTGGAATTGCACATAATTATAGATGTTAGTTGCTTTGAGAATCATAGCTTTAAACCTAGGCAAGGCTTTAGAAGTGTCAGTACTAGATTGGCCTCCCCTCCCCTCCCCTCCCCTCCCCTCCCCTCCCCTCCCCTCCCCTCCCCTCCCCTCCCCTCCCCTCCCCTCCTCTCCTCTTCCTCCCTCTTTCTCTTTTTTTCTTCCTTTCCCCCTTTCTTCCTTTCTTCCTTTTGAGACAAGTTCCCACATGACCTAGAATAGTCAAAGAAAGTTTACTACTTAGTTGAGGATGACTTTGAACTCCTGATCCTTCTGTCATGCCATCTGTACTGCTGGGTTATAGTACTTTGAGAATATGCTATAGTCAATGTCAGATAAAATAATGGACTTGAAAATATAACACTTGGTGAGCAAAGGCCAAGAATGTGCTGTAAATTATTTTTCTTTATCAAATCTCTGGTAAAACAAAACTGGCCTTGCATAAATGACCCTTCACAACGAATTAGATAAAGAAATACATTTTGTGCCGTTCAGAAGCTCTAGCTGCTCATACAAAATGGTGGTTTTCTTTGAATGGATGTTCAATGTTATCTTCTGTTTATATCATTAAGTTTTTAATGTTGGCCAGTATAATTCTATTAAAAAACCAAAAATCCTGAAAGCTCAAGTAGTTTTGGCATCAAGCAGAAAGCCAAGGTTGCTTTGAGTGATACATGGGTTTCTTGATGCTTTTATCAATTCCCGTGGAAGCTCTCCAGCTCTCTTGAGATGACTTTACAAGGTCATTGCATACAGATGACTCATCATGCTGCTGCTAGAAAATAACTTTGGGAATAAGCCATACGGAGATTTGAAAAAGCCTGGTTTCTCTTTATGACAGTTATGCAATCATAAAAAAATAGCCTTGAACACAAAGAAATGAGCCAAGCTATTAGAAAATGAACCTGCTTATCTTGATTAACTATCTACAGTTTTGCCTCCATATTATTTGGTCCCTAAAAGTAATAGATTTTTCCAAAATAATGTGAGCATGTCTATAGCCACTGGTATCTCATCTATTTAGACATTTGCAGCCATAATGAGGCAGATGTCAAGCTTAAATACAAACTTCTACAGCTATTGACTTTGGAAGCACATGTTTGATATTCAAGACTAAAAGTCCATTTCAGGCATGGGTATTCATGGGTAATAGTTTACTTTTTACACAGGTACACAAGAATCTCTTATGTACTGTCTGGGAGCATCTCCTGTCAATAAATAAACTTATGGCCTATTACCTGAGGCAGGAAATAGGAGGTGAGAATTCTTCTAGGGAGAGAGGAACTCTGGGATAGAGTCAGGTCCAGGGGCAGATTCACCCCAAACTCAGAGGAGACAGACTCAGTTGTTAAACTGGGGAGAGGTAACCAGTCATGTGGCACAGAATAACCAAGTTAATTTACAAGCTAGTCAGGGGATGATCCAAAATTTGTGGTCTAGGCATTTATTCACAAATAACATGTCTCAGAGCCATTATTTCTGGAACTGAGTTTGGGTGGAAAAAGCCCACAGTTAACACTGTTGCTTCTCTGGGACATTTTTAATAACTTCATTTACAAGAATTCACATGAAACTTCAGATTTGTTTCCTTTGACATTTGATGCACAGATGATATGCTCAAATACTGTTGCTGTGTTACTCAGCATCAACTCAACCACTGTGACTTACCAACCCTTCATGTTTGACTTGAAGTCTTACCTTAAATAATAAGGGTTTCCATGTTTGTTAGTATATGGAGATCTTTGGATCTAACCCTAGGGCGATCGATCATTCAAAGTCTATCATCATTATATATGGAAAACAACAGTGATAGTGGTATGACTATTAAAAGATTTCACTAGGGCATGCCATGCAGGAAAAGGTAGAAACTATGAGAAGAGTCATTACCACATGGAATATCCAATGGATTACTGTTGCCCATAATTACATTAGCTTAACCAAGTTCTGTTACTACAAATCACTGCCAGGGAGATGGCTTAGCTGACAAAGTGCTTGCTGCCAAGCTCAATGGCCTGAGTTTAGTCCCCAAAACCCACATGGTAAAAGGAGAGAATCAACTCCTGAAAGCTTTCCTCTGGTTCCATGTACTTAGTAAGCAAACACACCTCTATTTAATTATCTGTTTATCTTTTAGAGACTTTCATACCTGAGTATTATATTAATATCATTTCTTCCCCACTCTGTCTGACCTCTAACTCATCTCATGTCCATTCTTCCTTTCAAATTCATGACTTTCTCTTGTTCAATCATTATTAGAAATATATGTGTATATATATATGTTACAATTCCATATGTATTATATATATATATATATATATTATGTGTGTGTGTGTAAAATACATGAATATTCACCAATAAATATTACATGTGAATATATCATATGAATTTTATATATGTATTTTTTTAACTGGGTCCAATTATGGAGCTCCTTACCAGGTTATCCAATTCCAAATGGTCATCCTTAAACACATGTGTATACAAGTAACACTAAATATAATTTTTTGATCATGTTTCTGATAAAAAATAATCATTCAGTATTTATTATATGATAATTATGCCAGGTACAAATATTCATTAGTTTAGCTCTCATTAGTTTAAAGGAAATGAAAGTAAAATTAAACACAGTTGCCTCTCATTATTAAAAGTTTTTATAGTCTATAGAGTTTCCATGACTTCAGAATCAGCAAATAGTAAATCATTGCTCTCTGGAGACTAAAAGGCTACATTTCTATAAACCTTTAGTAACAACATTTTCACCAAATTCCCATTGCATAACCTAGGTTTATGTGTTTCTATTTTAAAATACTGCGGGCAACATATATTACAGGTCATTAAAATTGAACTCACGGCCAGAAGTACATAATTTATACCAGAAGGAATTGTATATAACACAGGTATTTGCATCATAAGGCTCACCATGGGCTTTGTTCCAAGAAACACTAGATACATTGTCTAGCACTTTGACACAATGCAGCAAATAAACAATAACAACAAAGTCATGGACCCAAAGGACAAAATGTGAAGGAATTGAACCAAATAGATCACAGAAGATCTGTGGTATAAGTCAGAGACAGGATGACAGATATTCACCTTGTCCAGCCTCAGTCAGAAACCTCAGCTAGGGCTGTGCACGTTGGGTGATTCACTTTCCTCCTGCTCTGAACCTGTGCATGTCCAGAAATGTCCACTAACCATTCTTATCATTGACCTTGAAGTTATAAAATGATGTTCAGTCTATAGATAAATTCACAAATGAGGAATCCATAAATAATAAGGGTTGGCCATCATTAGAGTCAAGTTGAACATATAACAAAAATTGATTTTAAGTCTAAGTTAATTACATACTTATTAACTTAAAATGAGGGCCAAAAATATCATCCCTATTTTGGAGATCTTGTACTTCAGACCCCAGTGTAAGCAATGAACTCACAACAAATACACAGTGTATACAAAAAGGCACGAGGAAGATGACGTGCAATTATTTGGAATTTCAGTTTCAAAACAGGAATGGAGATATCGGTGACATTATGGCAAATCAGGAGAAACATGGAAGATTCGTCTCCTGCACTTTCTTCTCTGCCTTTGGTACCAAGAGGGAGGATTGAAACACTCTTCAGCTTCTCCAGAAAGAACATACACATGTCCAGAACACCCCAGTGAGCTAGCTTATGCTCCCTCATCACTGTCTTCTGAAGTACAACTCTGTGGTCATGTACATGCACAGGGGCCATTAACCCCACAGCTCCTAATGCAGTGCAGGGAAGAAAATGGAAGACGGTGTAGTTAGTTCTGTTCATAGCTTATCAATTGAGAGGTATTGAAATTCACATCTTCACAAATAAAAATAATACCGAGTGTCTAAGAAATGCGTGAGACCCTGATCGTAGAAGCTGATAGATGCATTTTAGCATTTTGAAATATTTTTCTTGTGATAAAAAAAATGAGGCATATTTGCTCAATGTTATAGAAATAAGTACTTGCAGGACCTAGATAAAAGGGACCTACTTTAAATGATAAATTTGTCTAGAAGAATATTTACATTTATATATTCTAAATTTAATAAAATTTTAATTTTGCTAAAGGTTGAATTGTTAAAGTGTATGTGTGGTGTATTTAAATATCGATTTAGTACATCTTGAAAATGAAACACATTTGTTAAAAGTCACTGGTGGTTTAATCTAAAGATGAGAAAGTCTAAATACAAGCCAAGATCAATTTATCTAATCTAAATGCTATAAGCCAGAGAACTTAGTCCTGTGTCAGACTTCTGCAAAATCAACCTTGAGCATGGATTCAATAACATAGTAAGATAATGAACCAGCTAGAAGTCTGTCTACAAAATCCTCTATAATAGCTTTTATCTTTAACAGAAGACATATTATTTATAAACTGACTATATATCAGAATTATTTAATCCAATAAATAAAGAATTGAAGACCACATTTAAGAATAGCAATAAATAAATAACCTGCCTTAAGCCTACAAGAAGACAAATTAGAAGAAAAATGCCAGTTCTCTCAAATGATTAATGGCTCTAATAAAAAAAGAATTTCTAAACAGAAAGAATGAAGTATTTAACTTCAAGGAAAAAATGGGCTAATAATATGAATGAATAGAGAACACACACACACACACACAGAGAGACAGAGAGAGAGAGAGAGAGAGAGAGAGACAGAGAGAGCGAGAGAGAGAGAGAGAGAGAAGTAAAAAAAGGCTACTAATTGTGTGGAAATGTGGTCATCCTTCCTAGCCCTCCGCCAAGAAGTCATGTTTTACATAACACACTGGAGGAACTGCACTTGCTGGTCACCATCGCCTGGCTTGTACCTGCTTCACTCTAGTCTCCATCTCAGGTTTGCATGATCCTCTTCCCCCTCTTCCCTTTCTTACATCATCACCAGCAATAGTGGATTAGGTCCTGCTTCCTGTAGGAGCATAACATCTGCAAAGTCCCTGTTTCCAAATACAGACCAAAACTTGAATGGATCTTTTATATGTATGGATAAGCTGTGATATATATATATATATATATATATATATATATATATATATATATATATATATGATATCTATGTTGTTACACAGGAATGACTTACAAATCTATATACTTCTATAAAACAATCCATATAAGATATTCAGATAAATAGCAACACAAAGAAAAATATATGTGTGATGTCTTCATTTAATTTGTAGCATATATACTTTGTATATAATTCTAAAACATACCTTTCTTTGTTTTCTTTCTTTCTAATTTTTAAAATGTATCTACCTGAATTTATGTGCACATTTATGCGCATTGGTGTTTTGCCTGCATGTAATGTCTATGTGAGAATGTTAGATCTTGGAATTACACAGCTGTGAGCTGCCATGTGGGTGCTGGGATTTGAACCTGGGTCCTTTGGAAGGGCAGTCAGTTCCCTTAACCACTAAGCCATCTCTTCATCCCCTCCAAACATTTATAATAAAGAGAGTTACTTAGTTGTGGAAGGGATAATACAGAAAGTCTCTATGAATATCATGTGGCTTGCCCATTACTTCAGAATCCTGTAAATGTTTATAATTATAAAACAAGAGTTAATTTGAAAAGTAAATTCTAAACATAAAAAGCATAAATATAAGACTGTGAATTCAATATTTAGAGTTAGTAGAAAGGTAAAGACCATTTCAATGTGCTTATATCTAAATGATATGTATTTTCTAACAATAGCCACAAGAGTATCATAAACAGAGGGTTGGCCCAACTACACTTAACACTTCATTTTCATCTCTCTCATTCACATAAAAAAAAAGAATCAAGTGAGTGTTGATAGATAAATAATTGTTCTGAATTACGGGTGTTATATAGCAAACTTTCCATTATCAAGAATAAAGTTATCAGTGACTACAATAATCACATTTAAAAGATCGTATTTGAAGCCAGCTCTGTCAGGCTTTCACTGTCTAAAACTGGGACAGGATTAGAAACTAAAGAATTTGAACTCAATCGCACCAAATATACTTCAGTCTATGAACTCGTGGTTCTATTAAAAAGGAAAATAAAATAAATACGTTGGCCACTACTGGTTTCATTATTTTGAAAATCAGCAAGTCAAATAAAATAAGTGTTTACACACAAATTATATCTCAGGGAAATGAAATAGTTTGAATTAGAGAAACTTTTATTAATAATTCAAGAAGAAACATACTTTGCATTCCATATTGAATTAGTGGTTACAAAAAATAATTGTCAGTCTCTGCTAATATCAAAAATGAAAGACAAACAGCTATTATTATACACCTGCGAACAGAAGTGGCCATCGCCATTTCTAAAGAAGTCTTTAAACTATTAGCTTGTAACTTGAATAAACTCAGTGATAAATGTTTCACAAGAGAAGGAAATTCTAGATGTCACTAAGAGTGGCACATTAACACAAATCTGTGGTACAGGAAGAGCTACAGTACACACTACCTGATTCCCTCAACAACCATCTAAAACAATCAAACACAGAAACTGCAGAAGAGAAACACAGAGTGTGAGTATAGAGCAAAATACTTTAGGATTAGATATTCACCCAATTCAAAATAGTAATTATTTGGGATTTAATTTCAAACAATATGAGCATTTAAAATTATCACCAGAGTCTGTAGACTTGAACTTTGAAGTTTGACTACCTATTGGTAGTATCTTTGGGCTCAGGGTAGCATGTAATAATAATACCCGTATGGTTTTACTACAAGTAAGGGGTTCTTGCCTCTTAAAACTCAACACTGAGATATTTACAGCTGTAGTTATATCAAATCTGAGATTTGTTTCACAAAAATCAGGAATTGGGGCAGACAAACAGGTAGAGGAAAAAAAAATCAAGTTGCACTTGAATTGTTGAGCTTGATGATGGGCTCATAGAAACTTGAGTTTACCATTGCCCCTGCTCTTATACATGTATGAAAATTTCCATACAGTTCTTGTATATATATTTACTGTATGCATATGTTACATAATGAATATATACATTGAGGATACATATTTTTAATGTGTCCCTATGAAAATGTTTATTCATTTATACATGTGGACAAGCTTATAAACTTCTTGTGATTAAATAAAGTTGATAGGTTTCTGGTTCATTCATTTACACTACTATTCACTGTATTGATGCTGCAAGAGCATTGACATTTGGGGATAAGTCATTGCTGTTCTCAATGTCATTATCAAACTAAGCACAAGTATTTACCGACACATACAATTCCATAGAGACAATACACGCGAGATTCCACTTAATCTCTCAGATTAATCTCTCCACTGTTTAAACCCCTCGTGTTCAGTTGTATGTGCATGTAGCAGTCAGGAGAGTACGTGACTTGAAATGTTCTTACTGAGTATGTGCATCAGAGCTGAAATATGTCACCGCTGACATCCATTTCCCTACCGGCAATGCCAGATGCCTTGTGGGTTTGACCTTTTCACTCGATCTGTTTCTTTTTCTCACTAAATTAGTGTGTTCATTACTGGTAAAGTTCAAAGTATGACGAAGAAACAGCTAAATTGTCCCCTTCACCTGGAATGGCGTGAGAAACGGTTTGAGGGCAATGAATGTTAATGAGCGAGCATAGTTAGTAGAGACCCTGCTACATGGGAAGCAAGCGGCAAGCGGCGGCCAGGGGAACCAAGGCTGCTGCTTCTCTTCTGGGTGCACACTGGCTCTTGCTGGTTCTCCCTCTGTTCATTTCCATGTTGGATTCTTTTTTTGTTGTTTGTTTTAAGAGAGGGAGGGAGTACTCACCTGGTTGCGCTTTTCAGTGTGTTTATTTGTGTCAGGGTCTAAGTGCTGGTTAACTAAATAGAACAGATGTGTTTAACTTGCCATGATCCTCGTATAAACAGTAGGTTCCCCTGGCTCTTCCTCAGGACTCTCTTGTCTGCTTTGTTGTTTCACCCTGCATTCTTCCTTGAGACCTTCCAAACAGGGCCTTGGGAGGAAAAGGAGAAAGGTCACGCTGTTATGACTTCCTTCCTTACGGGCCTTTACATTTTATTACTTTTTTCCAGGAGTGTGCTAACGCTGAGAAATATTTTTCTAGTAATTCTGGGATAGTCCATTGCTGGCAATACTATTCCTGAGAGTAATTCTTTTCCTGAACTTATATCCTGGGGGCTGTGCGCCAGGACCAGGTCAGTTGTTTGTGTTAGAAATTACCTCATAGGATTTAAATGTCAAATAATTGCTTTTCATTAACACAGACGCTGACGTTCTTTAATATTAATATTTATTTTTATTATTCTCTGTGTGTGTGAGAGAGAGAAACAAAGAGAGAGAGACAGAGAGACGGAAGGAGGGAGGAAGGGAGGGAGGGAGGGAGGGAGGGAGGGAGAGAGGGAGGGAGGGAGAGAGAGAGAGAGAGAGAGAGAGAGAGAGAGAGAGAGAGAGAGAGAGGTGTATCGTGGTGTGTGTAAGTATGCTTATGCTACATACATAAACGTCATCAGGGGAAACAGAAGCAAGTTTCTGGTCCGCTGAAGCTGGTATTCCAGGTTGAGCTTATGTGGATGTTAGGAACAAAATTCAGGTCCTCTTGAAGAGCAGTGAACATTCTTAATTGATGAACCACCTCTTCAACACAAAATTACATTCTTTATGGTTAAAAGGTTTGCATAATAATTGATTAGTGGTAATTTTAATTGAGTTTGTTCCTTGTCAATTTATGTGAAACACAAGTTTGCTCAAGAACTCATTGAAGAGGCCTGAAAGACTGCTAGGTAGTCAAAGTTCCTGCAGCACACAGCAGAGAAGTAGAGGTTGGGTGTTCAGAACCCATGAACCTGGTGGGTGCAGAGACTTCTATGCTATTTCTACCTAAGAAAGCAGGCATGAGACATCTCCAGAGAAAACTGGCTAAGTGGATTAACTGTATCAATAACCTCTAGGTTCGATTGAGAGATCTGGCCTCAAAAAAATAATGTGGAAGGTGATTCAGGATGTATACACATATGTGCATCCATGCAAACATACATACACACAAAGGTGCACGTACTCATGGAAGAAAGAAACAAGAACTCATTAAAAGTATCTAAAGATATGTGTCTCCTCTATTTAAAATAAAATTGTGACTGGAAGTGGCAGGTGAGATATGTTCTCCTTAATAGAAACTTCTAGTGGAAACATCAGTTGGTTCTTCCTCATATTAAAATGGCCTCCAGTCTCACATTATCTGGCTTATTTTATTGCTAAGCATAGGAACTGCGTCCCTCCTATTTTTAGGCTCAAAATCCATGACTTTACTATGTGCTCTTGGGACTAATCTCCATTTTCTCAGAGCCCCCTTTGAATTAATTCCCAGAGCAAGAACAATTCATAGGTTCATAAGGTCAAGCAAGGCTCCATACTGTTGGCGGGTGTTGGGAAGGTGGTGGTCCATGACACTTGACATTGAGACCCCAAGATTATCCACTGCCAAGCTACCAAATGTAGCAGCTTTCATTGAAAGCAAAGTGAAATAATGGTAGCATGTAGGCTTCGATGTTAGTGTAGCTTAGTATGTATTGGTTAGTCTTACGCAATATGATAATTATTGCAATATGATAACCCTTAAATCCTCCTGTCAGCAAATGGAGTCAGTGTGGCCTATGGAAGACACCAACTCAAATAAGTAAAGGATGACTCGTTCTGAAGTGATTACGACCACAAACCTAACGATTGTCTTGAATATCAAAGGAAACACAAAGCTATGTTAGCTAAACTCCTCTTGACACCAATCATAATGAGGGTGCTAAGAAGGGAAGCATGATGGGTAGAAACAACGTGGATATGTCCTACCCTACAAAACTCTAAACATACTACCCTTGGCATTGAGATTATGGGGAAATTATCCCGATTCTCAGAGGGACGCAGTACAACCACTGGGATCCTCCAACACGGTGAGTCTTTCTAAATCATGTTCGAAGAAAAATGTGGTAGAGAAACAAAGTTCAGATTGCTACTGAAGGAATGGTCCCTTCCTTTAGCCTCACATCCCAGAATATTAAATAACAGATTGATCAACTGATGTGCCCTTGAGCACCAGAGTTCCTGGATGTGAGAATAAAGGAAGGCACCAAGTGCGAAAGCATTTCAGTATGCCTCAAGAACAAGATAACGGGTTCCCTGTGGAGTTGCTAGAAAGAAACCCAGCTGTCTGAGCAGTGATTTTAGTCTACTGAGACCCATGGCAGCCTTCTAACAAGCAGAACGTTAGGATGATAAATCAATAATCTCAGCTACAAAGTTTATTGTAGTGCCCTAAGAATCTAGCCCTGGCACTGTTCTTAGGCACATTGAAGGAAGTCCTCATGGATCTCTCTACCTCTGTTTGTTCCCTTTGACTTTCCCTTGAATTTTGTCCTAATTAACCCTCCGCTGTAGACAGGGTCAGTTGGCTCCATCACTTCCCTGCTTCATGTCCTTCAGCAGTCAAACTAAGGTCAGACTGCTCCTGGAGGAATGGTTCCTTCCTCTAACCTCTAGTTAATGACAAGACATTAACTATATTGTGTGCTGTTCTAAAACATCTTTAATTATGTTGAGCATAGCTGTCACTTCAAGCACTTCTAATGGTTAAAAATTATTCAATATCCATTTTTTTCTATTTCCTCTTTGAGATACGAAGTATGTAATCTCTCACTACAGTTGGTCCATTGATAATGCACCAGTTCTTTCATCTATATAACCATAACTTAGACTTTATTGCCCAGACTCTCCTCACCCCTTGTCTCTCCCCATCCCCCTCACATCTGGTAATACCATTCTCCTCTTCACCCTTGTGAGAGCAACTTTTATAGATTGAGCATATGACTGAGATCACATGGTATTTGTCTTTCTGGGTCTTCTGGTTTATTTTTCCCCCAACATTATGGTCTCTAATTCAATTTGTTTTATCACAATAACAAAACTCTTATTTCTTCCTCTGCTCTTTGAAAAAGGACATCATCATGTAGTTCTTGCTGGCCTAGAACTTGCATCAGTATTTCTTCCTCTGTCTTCCATGTATTAGGATCCCGAGCATGCACCACTATGCCAGTTTCATTCACTAGATTGCTAAAGGGTATTCCAGTATATACATATACATTTTCCTTATCCATTCAGCCCTTTATACATTGATGGACACTCAGATTTACTCATGCCTTTTCTATCATAAAGCAATATTACCATAGTAACATCATGATCTCATTTCCTTTAGGAGAGATAAAAAGTGGGATTGCTGGATCTAGCAGTTCTGCTTTTAATTTGGGGAGATATATTCATACTGTTTCCATGAAGGCTGTATTAACATATAGTCCAACTGACAACATGCTTAGTTTCACTTTTCTCCATGAGCTATTGACTAATTTTCTGTCCTTTTCATATCAACTATTCATAATGGAATAAACATGTACATCTCTACTTGTTGGATGTAAGCAGGTTTTTTTGTACCTGTCAGATATTTCTGTATCTTCTTTTAAGAGATATTTATAAAGTCTACTGCCCATTTTAAATCAGATTTTTCTTATTATTTCACTGCTATTTTGTTTAGTTCCTTTTGTATTTAGCTCTCAGCCTCCTTTAAAAGTGTAGTTCAAAGATATTTTCTCCCTTTCATGGCTTGTCTTATTATCTCCTAACCTGTTGAAGCATTTTGGTTTAATATTAATCCATTCATCAGTGTTTTACTTGATTCTCTGTGCTGGTGGAGTCCTGCCTCACAGATGACTGCCTAGTCCAACGATCTGAAGAGTTTCACGTGAGTTTTCTCCTAGGGCTTTCAGTGTTCAGAGTCCTCACATTTAACTGTTCTGTTCTGAGGGAACTTTTATAAGGAAAGGCACATCTCAGATCTGTTTGCTCTGCTTCTGTCAGCCTGCAAATTCACTTCAGGCAACTGATGTCCCCTCCTTGCTCTGAGTCAAAGACTCTCAAACTTTCTTTGTTAACACATCCCATAGTATCATAATGAATTTTTCATGGTATCCCTAGGCACAAGTAAATGCTTAATAGTCCCCTTTATTACATACTCGATTACAATTTGCTGGTTCTAAAGAACTTAATGAATATTTATGTTCTAATTTAATGGCCAGTTGAGACATAACTCTTATAAACTGAGAGGAAAATATTTAATTGTTTTTCTAAACAGTCACAATTTTAATGGGATATGTTTAACTTTGGAGTACCCAACAACTTCTCAGACCTTGAAATCAAATTGGCCACTCCCACCCCCAGTTTTTGTTCTGCATTGATTGTCTTACTGCAGTTATATGGGTCACATTAATACCCAGAAGCCTCGTTTCACAAAAATATGGGGAGCATGTGTGTAAGTTTGAACTATTTTGAGGCAGTAGCTTTGTAACAATGCCAAAAGGACAGCAAGGTAGCCATTCTGCCTGTGTCCCACAGTACCTTGGGGGCACTATAGTGAGCTTACAGGGACAGTGCACAATATTTAAAATTTTATGTGGAGAAGCCTGTGATACTGTAGTTTGTAGCTGTACTCAGCAATTTCATTTGCCACACATTTATCTTTCCAACTTGTAGACAGGTTTGTATACACACTTGACAACTGACAACATCATTTTTTGACCAACCCTCATGGTCAACTCTGCTTTAAAGTAATTTCTATCTTTTCTTAGGATTTACTTTAAATGCCGTATCTTTTCTCTGGGAAATTTCTGTCTGCTTTCTTATCATCATGGGAATTCCCTTCCTCTCAGACAACTTACCACATTGTCATCGGCTCTTCAGCTTGAACTCCTTCCCTTCATCAGACTGAAGTGCTTATGAAGCAATACATGAGCTAAGCCTGGCAGTACAGTCTTGTAGACACACCTACATAGGGGTGGAAGGCAAGAAGATCACAATTCAACACAGTGAAAACACGTCTCAGAATGAAGGTAGAGCTCAGGAGTATAGGGCTTGCCTTACATGCGAGAGACCCTACATCAAATCCCCGACGCCCAAAAAAACCATGACAAAACACACTAATCATGGCACTCACTTTGTGATCCCAGCATCTAACCAGTATGTCTTGCAAAGGTCTATTGGCTAAGGAAGACAGACTACTGCAGACAGACAAGGGGTTATAATAAGAAGAGGATTTTGAGGTTATCTTTGTAATACGGGTCTCTGATTGGGTTTCCCTAGGAGTAAAATCTGGGATAAAGTTTGGGTGTGTGTAGTTTATTGGTGTGTTGTGGAGAGGTGAGATAGAGGAGAGAAAGATGCTGGTAAATGTGTAGTCTTCCTCAGGTTGCCATGAAGGACAAATGAGGGTCAGGCTCATTGGGGAACTTTGGATTACTTGCTTGATAAAGTGGGACTTAGACTTAGGGGTGATTCAGGTGTACTACTTATCCACCAACTCCTGCGTCCCTAATAGATTCTTTTATGGGATAGCAATTCTTGTGACTTTTCTATGAGTCATGAGATACAGTGGATTCTACAGAAGATAGAGGTCTTCAAAAGAATTCTGGTTTTGCTTTTGAAAATCATTGCATAGGATGAATGGGCAAAGTGAGCCCAGGGACTCTCTAATGTGGGGGCCATTAGAGAGTCCTTTGAATTTCTCCCCACTTAGATCATTTAGTTCCTAAATAAGAGACAAAGAGGCCTTTATATTTATAATAAGCTTAAAAGCACCAGAGCCGGGCAGATATCAACTGTCTATACTATTTTGTCTAGTTCCCTGTTAAAAATCCTGAGATATCACTTGCCGTGTTCTTCTTGGGTCACTACTTCTCTGACAGGCAAACCTCATGACCAGAGCTCAAGATTTACCTACCCCAAGTCAACTTCTTCTTTCTTTGTTCTTTGTTCTTCCAAGTGGTCCCTCCCTGTGACCTTAAGCCTGGGAATCTTTGTTCTACCCTCTCTTTTCTGCCCAGCCCAGGCCGTAGGCATCTTTATTAACCAATCATACATAACTTGGGGTGTGTATGTGAGGGGTTAAGGTTTATACAACAAAAGTTAGTATATATGAGATTCTCCTTGTCCTTGAGGATTTCTTCTTCGGTGCAACCAGGTCTTGGGAAAAAGTATTTAGCCTTTGAAATGTACCACATTTTCATTATCCACACTTTGGTTGAGGGATAGATATCTAGGTTGTTTCTAGTTTCTAGCTATTATGATAAAATGCTATGAACATAGTAAAGCAGGTGTCCTTGTGGTAAGATAGAGTCCTTTGGAGATATGCCCTATGGTTGGGTCTTGAGATAACTAAAATCCCAGCTGTGATGAACCACCATATTGATTTTTATAGTGATTGTTCGAGTTTACACACCCACCAGCAATAGAGGAATGTTCCGCATACTCCATAGCCTCGCCTTCAGAATGAGCTATCATTTGTGAAAACAGCAACAGAGGAGTCAAAATCAATCTTGAAACGTTTCAAGAAAACTAAAACTTTGTTTTCCAATGATGTTTCAAGATTCATTTTGAATCTCTGTTATTCCTTTTCACAAGAAAGAAAATGGGGTATTGGCTGTTTTGAGAAATATCTGGTCTGTATTTCAAAAATAGATGGTGTCATGCTAATGAATAATTCCCAGAAATATAAAGAATATCAACTTCTTGTTTAGCCTAGTCTTGGGCACTGATTGTAAGGCCTTAATTATAAATAAATTATAACACTACACATAGAAACCTAGAAATTTCAGGTTAAGGACTTCAAAATGATCTATGCTGTTTTGCGGCAAACATTTTGCTGACAAAACCAATATCAGCTTCTGATGTTTTGCAGTCTGTCTGTAAATGAAAAGAGAACCACATAAAGACAGTTAACAGATATAATGAAAATGAAAACTTAGAATCACCTGTAAGTATTATTTTATGGGAACATTTGCTTCTTAGAGTCACTTTACACATCAATATCCTATTGACTGTTGGCTTGAAGAGTTGATTTAGCTAACAAATCCCATTGGTTTTTATCCTTGATCTTTACGTGTAGCTCATCTTGTGACAGCATCCAGTCCCTACTACTTGAGCTTGAGCTGTTGGTATTTTTTCAGTGGACTTCTGTCACTACACGTTGTCTTGAACACTACTAAGTAGTACTGACCTTACTTCCACAGTGATTGAAGTCAACCATACCTCCCAGCTTTGCAGCCAAAGTCCTAGTGCAGACTGCTTTCCCCACCATCAAAGCAGGGGCACTCATCAGCTGGAGTATTGTTTGTTTGTTTTTTTGTTTGTTTATTTAAAGCATACAGTTCTGAGACTCACTCTTAATCTTCATTTAAATCATAACACTTATTTGACACTCAAACTATTTGCTTTTGATCATTTAATAACAATAGAATTTGGATTGCATAGATAGATAGATAGATAGATGATAGATAGATAGATGATAGATAGATAGATGATAGATAGATAGATGATAGATAGATAGATAGATAGATAGATAGATAGATAGATAGATAGATGGATGGCAGGCAGACAGAGAGACAGATAGATGGAAGATAATAATCAAAGAAAAGGAGTGTAACAATTTGAGAGTAGGGGACATAGAAGGGTTTAGAGAGGCTGTATCTGGAAAAGCTGGAGGAAGGAAAAAGAGGAACAAAAGCGATGCAATTCTATTAAAACATATTTTTAAAACAGAAATGTGTAGTAGAAATAAGATAGATTTCATTGAATTTTGGGAAAGAAAGGAATTGAGATTTGAAAAATTATAGGCATTTCTCCAAAAGACAGAGAAATTAATTCTGTCACTGTGTAGTAGAAAAATATACACAGATTCAGATAGAATTAAATCTACCTCCAAATCACTGCTGAGAATGAGAGAGTGAGCATGTCTATGTAAGCCAAAGAGAAGAGGAAGGAATGCTGCCCTGGGCTAACATGGAGCTTCCCCAGCTCTCCTTGCATGGCATAACACATACCCTTTGAGAAAGGACAGATCTGCAGATGCAGAGGCACCCGACTCCCATCTTGCTCTGTAACTGAGACCCCCCAAACCAACTTAAGCCCATATTTTGCCTATGATTTGCATCGTTTTCTCTGAGATGAAAAGACAAGCCTGCCCAGTGTCCCTAACATCCTCATAAATTACAATGTGATCTGAAATTCTACAAAAATGTGTTTCTCCTTTTATACAAATACACTTGAATGCTGTGTGACCCCAAACGAAATATTACAGAATCTAAAGGATTCTAAATCCTTTAGAAGATTTCCTCCTTGGTGTCCTTTTCATGATTCTGAGTCCAAGTGACTGCATAATGCCTCTGCATACAGTGGAGCATAAAATCTACAGATTTTTCTTCATTCCTCCCTCACCCCTGCTCTAAGAAGAATCTTCCTCTTTTGCTATTCATAAAGGACATGACCTTATTACACAGACACACAGACACACACACAGACACACACACAGACACACACACAGACACACACACAGACACACACATAGACACACACACACACACACACGCTATTTTGTTGTTTTCTCTAGCTCCTCAGCTGGCTCCCAGTCCCTACAGTCTTAAGACTCCAACACTGTTGAACTCTGGCATTTGCTACTACGCCTTAGCACATGTGAACCAACTCAAAAGCCAGATTTTCTCCTAAGCAAACTTTTTTTTTTTCCTTAAGTGATAGAACTGACATGGCCACTTTCAGGCTAGGTTGCTTAAGACTGGTTCTCCATTAAATTAATATTACATACATCATGTCTTTATTTCATTTAATCATTTTTAATTTAATACAGGAGACAATGGAGCTGTGTGAAAAATGAACACAACTATGGCTTTTTTTTGTTTCCTGGCCATATAAAATTTGAATTGTTTTACCAAAATAAAAGAGAACACTTTTGCTATCCCACCTTCTGTAACCTGTATAAACAATGAATAATTGGTTCATCCTATGCTGGAATGTATCATCATCATCATCATCATCATCATCATCATCATCATCATCATCATTCTCTCTCTCTCTCTCTCTCTCTCTCTCTCTCTCTCATTTCAATAGTCTCTAATTGCTAAAAGAGGAAAACAAAAGAGCAAAAGAGACTTAAGTTGACTAAGCACTAAGGTTATTTGGTAACTTTCACTTAACATACATCTTGCTTTTTACACAACGACAATATGTATTCTCATTGTCATTAATGATAGCATAAGCCCATTAGGTTCTCAGAAAGGTATTAATGGTACACTTCCTATTTTTTTGTTATAGCTATCTAATTTTCTTTCAGGTAATGCAGTGTTTGTTATTTTAATTGAATGGGTCCAGGAAAATCTTTATCACCAGTTTTGTAAAATGAGGTCAGGGAATAGGTGGCAAGGGTTTAAACATATATATGTAGACATCTTCATTATCATTATTTATGATTCTATGACCACTAATGAATAGGAGGTGTCATCCCAGTTCTCAGTTGCAACTTTTCAGTGTTTTTGAATCACTTTTCTGAAGTTGGTTGCCTGTAGCTGTACAGTGAGTCACCTCTGAGAAGAAATCTCGGTTCCGTTTAGGTGAAAACATTTAGTATTCTTGCTTCTGCTACAGAAAAACAGCATTGTGCCTCGCCGCTGGAAGCAGCTTGCTTCTTTATAATTAATGCTAAAACTCGAAATAGATGCCCTTCAGTCACTCTCCAGAGAACTTCAGTCAGAAACGTATTTCAGATTAATGATATTCAGAAGCCATCATTAAAGCAGCATCTATGTCAGGTTTTCACCTTCTAGAAAGTTCTAGCAAGGAATACACTTGGAATTCTTTGTTTAATCGTCTTCCAAACTGCTTCCAGTGCCAATGTACCCGATATCTCTTTTGAACATTGCTATCACTGTGTTGGGTACCACCACCACATTAGACAATGATATCATTTATTACAAAAACTAGTATCTCCTTCTGGATGGCACCAGCTTTTCCCTGGTGACACCCACTCTGTTGGTTATCACTGCAGATGCTACCATTGAAAACATGACGGTCTGGAAGCATAATACTATACAGACATCTTGTTCTGTTGCATCTACTGGGTGCAAGATATTAGCATTGAAAAGGGTATTCTGATGGGTGTCTCCCACTCACTTTCTAAACATGCTCAGACATTTTTCAGATCCAGCCAATAATTCCACATGGGCTCAAGAACACCACATTGCTATCTAAACTATAAGCCACACTAAGTCCTACCCACTTAGAAATAATAGAGAAATATTATCACTCTGCATATAAGGGAAAGGTCATGTCTTCATTTACAGGCATGCAAAACTGCACCCAGTGAGATTTAAGGATATCAAAGTACATTTTACAGAAACTAAAAGGAAGGACATGCTAATATAAAATTATATAGTAAAGTGAATCATTAGTGACATGGCAGGCTAGTTCTAAAAGCATGTAAGAAACTGAACATTCAACGTGCATTAAGTAAGAAAAATGAAAAAAAATGAAAAGAAACAGTAAGAAAGAGATGAAGTATTAAAGTATCATGTCCGTGTTAAGTCTTAAACTACTTAAGTATCCCGCAAAGCAATTATACAATAAACTTTTAAGCCATTACTCCTTAGAGCCTTTTTGAGTCTTGTCAACAAATAAAGAGCTACTTGATATTGAGAAACTACCTGGGCTGGAGAGATGGTTCAGCGGTTACAGGCTAGGCTCACAACCAAAAATATAAGGGAAACTACCTAATACAGAATGTTAACTTCTACATGAAGCTTGATTTGTTTTTTCAACATATTCATTTTATTTTAATGATGTATATGTGAGTGTGTCTGTATGTGGGTACATGCATGTGAGTTCAGGTGCCCATAGAGGCTGGAAAAAAAATCATTAAATTCCCTGAATCATAGAGTTACAGGTGGGGTTGTGAACCACAGAATGTGTATTCTGTGAATTAAAACTCATTTCCTCTGGAAGAGAGGATGACACTCTGAACCACTGAGCCATCTATCTAACCTTGCATGGAACTTTAAACGAGAATCCCAGATTAACTTTAAGTACTTGTGAGTATTTGTCCTTCTACTTTTGTATAGGGAAGAAAAGTACAAGAAACTGCCATACTCGTTATGTACATGATTTTCTCTCTCTTGAAGTGTTTATGGCAAGATCCCTGACATACTTGGGAGGGTGCTTTCTCATAGATGTAATCTAGAACATTGTAAGTCAGTACCAAACTGACTGTCTAGGGAGGATTTTATGGGCAGTTGGCTTTACAGAGAAAATTAAGGCATGTACTTTAACTGTAGACTTACTATAGAAGTTAAGTGAGCGTTACTTTTCAAGAAAATACATGGATATGAGGCTTAGTGCACACTCCTATTAATCCATTTGTATCTATAGAAGAAGTGTTATTTTAAATTTTATGTGTATTTTACATGCCTGCGTGTATGTGCAATCATATACACTCAGTAGCTATGAAAGCCAGAAAAGGGTGTCATGGAATTATATAGTTAGTTTGAGTCACCAATGTGGGTGCCGGGAATTGAACCTGCATCTTCTGGAAGTGCAGCCAGTCCTCTTACCTGATGGGACATCTCTTCAAGCCCCTACTTATATCTTGGGAAGAGAACAAATAGACCGTTTTTGAGCCTGTGTAAATAGATACATTGGTGTGAAATGCAGCAAGACTCACTGAAAGTATCTGACTCACGGTTCTAAGGAATCAGCAAGAACAAAATCCAGTTACAATCATCACCTTTAAATTCATCATTTCACAGCCTTTTGTATTCATGTTGATTCATATCTACCTCCTATAAACCTCCCTCAAAATCTTCTCAGGCTCCTGCACAGCACATCTCCCTCCCAACTTTATGGATTTGAAAACAAGTCAAATTCTGAGTCCTATATAGTATGACCTACATGCTATAGGTTTGGGGCCATAAGATATAGGCTAAGTTAATAGGAACTAAGCCACAAAGCAAAGTAATTGGTCTCCAAGCTCCTTGCCTCTCTGTGCTGGGATATTTACCCTGTTTGATCTAGTATAGATCTAGGGTCCAGGCAACCATCATATGTCCAACACCATGCCTATCCAGAGGACAGCACTTCACAGTATTCTTCTTCACCCTCCAGCCTTTTCTTCTTGCTCTTCCACTATGTTCGCTGAGCTTCATGGAGGGTGTGGCTTAGTATATATGCCCTCATTTATTTCTGAGCATCCTCTATTGCTGAATCTCAAGTACTTTATCTTATGAACATTCTGTATTAGACCACTACCACTGAAATAAGGAACTTCTCTGACCATGGTAACGAATAGCTCAAATCTATGAATATAAACAATACTCTGAAGGCAGTTTGGATAACTTCAAGTAAAATGTTAATCAATAGTCTCTCTGCTTAAGCCTATGACTTCCCAGCTATAGAATTTGACCATGTTTACAATACCAGTTCCTTCCCAACAGAGGGGTTGGCTATCTGAATAAACAGTTTGCCACTATTGTACTAAAGGGTACATCTTATTTGGTAGGTCAGTATTGTAGTACACAGAGTGCGGAGTTGGATAAGTCTACTGATGTCTTTTCTCCCCCAGCAGCCTGCATAGCACCTAATTATTATTGGCACCCAGAAGCATAGGCAGCAGCCTCCCTGATCAATAATCCCAAGGAAAGTGACCCACATCTGCACACTGGCATTTTAGTTTAATAGCCTGTGTCATCTGTGAACAGCATTGCTCATTCAGGTGGGATACCTCTATTCAAACCCATTTTTAAATAAAATTATGCTTTAGTTACCTTAAAACTAGAAAGCTTCATAAGGCTTCATCATACATCTTTAGCTCATCTCCATCGCTCCTTATCCCTACCCCATCCCTGCTTAAACCTTTAGCTCCCATAATCCCACACAGTTGTTTCATATCATGCCTGCTCTACTATCTCCTATAATCATAGTTTTTTTACTTGAATTCCAAGGTCATACGTCCCCACGTCACTTCTTCATGCACTATGTCATATTTGAGCACATTGATTAATCCCCCGCCTGTCCCGTTTCCCCATCCTTCTCTCTCTCCACCGTCTGCTTTACCCTCTCTGCTCCATGATTCCTCCTTTTCTTCTCCATTTCCTTGGGCTCTGCTGCCCTCTCTATAAATGGATCATGCCATGGCCATATCTATTTTCCTGCTTTTTCATGTCTTCTTCCAGGCTATGCACACAATACAAACGATTTGAAGCTAGGACACAACACATGTGAGAAAACATGATTGTCTTTTAGTGTCTTTTAGTGACCTCCCTCAGTCTCATCCATTACCTCAAATGTAAGCGTTCCACCTGTCTTTAAAGTTGAGTAGTATTCCTTCATATGTATGATAATTTTTCATTATCATCCATCAGTTGATGGATGTTTTGCTTGTTTCATTTGGTTTTCTACTTTGTGAATCGACCAAATACAATTTTTAATGTCTTACTTTAGTTATGCAGAAGCCTCTTTCAATTGTTGATAAGAATAATAACACAAAGTGGTTTCTATATGCCAATTAGAATATAGACAATTGAACAATATCAGTAATATCTAAAGAAATATCACAGTGGTTTCCTTCACTACTCATTCAGTTTTATGTGAGGAGTTTTTGTCCTGCAGAACTCTGGGCCAAAGGTCTGTTTACATGGACACATTTCCTTTGATAAAAAAATATGCAGTTTGTTGATGTGGTTAGAAAACTGTTTAAATAATCCTTAAGCTCGGATTCTTGTACCTGCAGGGTTCTTACTAAAGGGTTCAATAGGACAGCAAGGTTGGGCTTTCTACAGGGGCTTTGACATTTCGTGCTTTGGTGAAGAAACAGAATCAGAGCTGAAGGACACAGCAGAGCTTTAAAACAAGCAAAAGAGAGTTCAGGAAGCACCTGCCTCTCCAGCTGAAGGGCTGGAGTCAATTTATTACAGTGACTAATGAAAAGGAAGGGAAGCAAGAGCTCTCTTGGACTGCAGTGCACAGCTGCCTGCTAAGGCCTGATGGCTGTTTGCTCTGATAATAAGAATGGGGCAAATATGTTCTTGAGAGATACTTTGGTAAAGTATATAACATTTATATTCATGTTTTATGTCTTCAAAGCCAACAGTGAAGGCTAAGGGGTGCTAATATTGCCTTGCATCTATTACAGTGATGAAATACTTAAACGATATTAAGTCGACTTGGCTAGTTTAATGTTGATTACCTCTCTATTTATAAGGGAAACAACAATACCATGGTTCTTGCAGGAGTCTACTGAGAGTAACAATTTTAGTATCAAGTGTGTGTGTGTGTGTGTGTGCGTGCCCGTGTGTGCGTGCCCGTGTGTGCGTGTGCGTGTGCGTGTGCGTGTGCATGTGTGTACACATATGTCTTAGTCAGGGTTTCTATTCCTGCCCAAACATCATGACCAAGAAGCAAGTTGGGGAGGAAAGGGTTTATTTAATTTACACTTTCCACATTGCTGTTCATCACCAAAGGAAGTCAGGACAGAGACTCACACAGGGCAGGAACTTGGAGGCAGGAGCTGATGCAGAGGCCATGGAGGGGTGCTCCTTACTGGCTTGCTTTCCCTGGCTTGCTCAGCTTGCTTTCTTATACAACCAAGACTACCAGCCCAGGGATGGTACCACCCACAATAGGCCCTTCTACCTTGATCACTAATTGAGAAAATGCCTTACAACTGGATCTCATGGAGGCATTTCCTCAAGAGAGGCTCTTTTCTCTATAACTCCAGCTTGTGACAAGTTGACACACAAAATCAGCCAGAAGTCTCTCTATATAATTTTTTTTATCTAAAGTATTGGTGAAGACTATGAAGCTGACTTTATTCAAGGTGGTCATGATGATAGACATCTACAGGAACCACAGAGAGCAATGTCTCACTTGGGAAAAGATATTATTAGACTCTCTTAGATGTGTCATGCATATTCTCATTAACTCTATTTGGGAATTAAAGTCCATTCTTTTCCCCTTTGTAAGCAAAAATAAACCATGATAATTTGCATATACCCATGTTTCAGTGTTCTACTACAGCCCTTCAGCTGGAGAGGCAGGTGCTTCCTGACCTCTCTTTTGCTTGTTTTAAAGCTCTGCTGTGTTCTTCAGCTCAGATTTTGTTTCTTTATCAAAGCAGGATAATGTCAAAGCCTTGTAGAAAGAGCCCAACCTGCTGTTCCTATTGACACTTCAGTAAGAGCCGTGCAGGTACAATGTACCTGCTTCAATGTTCTTTTAAAAATTCCATCCACCACCAAGTATACTGTTTATCTACATCTGTGTATATCTATACATATACTTTCCCTTTGTACTTTCATATGCATCTATTTAATATTTTTAACTAAACATGGGGTCTGATTATTGAATCAAATTTGCTGGCTACATGATTAGGTTTGAAATAACAACATGACTATGAAAACATTACTGTTGATATAAAAACACAAAAATAAAGAATGTAAAAATAATTTTCCAATGCAGATAAAAAGGAAAAGGTTATAAAATTATGTATCTTTGGTCAGCTTCTGGAAAAACATGTTACCCAGCCTACCTTCTTTGCTGTAGTTTTTAAAATTAGGTAATTTAAGCAAAAGTATTGTCTTTTGAGAAGTAAGTTCCCTTACTCCAGTCTCCAGTTTGCTAATGTCTTGTGACTTTCACTGTGTGACCTTGTTAATAGCCACTGAGCAAATAAAGGATGCAGATCCCTGACTCACCAGTAGAAGGGTAGAGGGGTAGCAGGAAGGTAACGTGGGAACAATGGACTTGATACAGTTCTGAGTTACTAGCAGCAAACAACTGCCTGAGAGGTGCCCACACCCATCAGTACACCTACATCACAACCCCTACACCAAAGGCTAGGGAGCTCTGAAAATATGGGGCAGAAAGATTGTAACAACCAGAAGACCAGGATGGCTGAAGCAACATCCTGTTTTCTAAAAGTGAGGGAGAAGTCGGGCAGGAAGTGAAGGAGGAGGGGGAGGAGAGAGTGGATCTGGGAGGAGTTGTAGGAGGAGTGGACAGTGAATATTATCAAAATACATTGTATGAAATTCTCAAGAGTTAAGAAAAATACCTTAATTTTAAAAGAGAGGGAGTTGGAGCCAGCGGTGGTGGTGCACACCTTTAATCCCAGCACGTGGGAGATGAGGCAGGCAGATATTTGAGTTCCAGGCTAGCTTGCTCTACAAAATGAATTCTGGAACCTGTCTGAGAGAGAGGGAGAGAGAGAGAGAGAGAGAGAGAGAGAGAGAGAGAGAGAGAGAGAGAGAGAGAGAGAGAGAGAGAGACAGAGAGACAGACAGAGAGACAGACAGAGAGACAGACAGAGAGACAGACAGAGAGACAGACAGAGAGACAGACAGAGAGACAGACAGAGAGAGACAGAGAGAGAGAAAGACAGAAAGAGACAGAGCGAGACAGAGACAAAGAGAAAGAGTTGGTATATTAGGTACTTGGAAGAAGTTGTCATTAACTTAAACGTTGTTATAATTGTCTAGATAACTTTTCATACAGACAAAGCCAGCAAATATATAGAGAAAAGGAGGCTATATCAAAAACTCGCAAGCAAACAACACTCTTTGATCAGCAGATGGAGGTAAAAGGAGTCCAGTCGGCTCCTTCAAAAAGGTAATGTCAAGTGACATTTTCAGGCTAGTGGGATCTCAAGTTCCTTATGTGTCAGTGTCGGTAATTGGGCTTTGACTTAAAAGGGAATCATAAGGAAGAAAGTAAACAACATCATTTATTATCTATTAATGAGCTAGTAGGTAGTTGATGCAAGGAAATGAGGGAGCTGCTCCTGATATTCACACACCCTAGAAAGACAAATAGAGAACAGTTTTACACAGGTGTAGATAAAAGGAATCCAGCTGCTTTGCCGTTCACTGTCAGAGACCGGCATTTGCTCTAAGAAGCACATGACCTTCTGGCTTTTCAGGTCCATCTGGGAAGCAATTTTATGAAAATAATACTACAGATGAGACTATTTTTTAAGGTGATTGCCCCAAGAATGCTCTTCCACCTCTAGAGAGCTGGCCACATCAGTATCTATGTTTTGATAAGACTAATGGTGATAGAAGATATTTATTAAACACATAGCATCTGACAAGCATGGTGTTCTAAAAATTTACATATGTTTTTTGAATTTTGCATGATCTTAAGTGGTAAGCTTGTCCATGGTTTTAAAGTATACTTAGAAGTAAAATTCATTAACTAGCTAACACAATGTTAGAATGAGACCTCAACTCCGGGTAGGTTTCACCATGAAGCCCATGCTCTCTGCACCGCATTTACTGTGCTTTTGTTAAAGACACTCAGCCTAACTCAATATGAATATTCCAGATTTTCAGATAATTTTGTCAAGGAGAAAAGGGTATAGGAGACAATGGTAAGTGGTGTGTGCTTGTGGTGTATGTGTGTGTGTGTGTGTGTGTGTGTGTGTTTGTATGTGTAGTGTGTATTTGATATATGTGTGTGCATGTGTGTGTGTGTAGCTGTGGTGTGTGCATGTGTGTGTGAGTATGTGAGTGTTGTGTATGCTCTGTGTATGTGTGTGGTGTGTGTGCATATGTGCTTATGTTTGGTATGCATGTGATATGTGTGTGTGTGAGTTTTGTGTATGCTCTGTGTTATGTGTATATGATATATGTATGTAAGTAGATGTGTGGTATGCATGTATGTGTGTGTGTGTTGTGTGGTATGTGTGTGAGTGTTACATATGCTGTATATATGTGTGCAGTATATTTTGTGAGTGTTGTGTATGTGCTATGGATATGTTGTGTATGTATATATATAGTGTGTGTGTGTGTGTGTGTGTGTGTGTGTGTGCTCTCAAAAAAACACGGTGATGCTAAGGTAAAATGCTCTATATGCTGTTTTCATAATAATAATGATAGTAATAAAAACTCTGCAAAATCAAATAATGAAATGGAAATTAAAAAATTACTCATTAGAGCTATGGCACAGCTTGCTAACCAAGTGTCATGGCCTGGAGGTATCTTCCTAAAATTCGTGTGTGAAACCAAATCCTCACTGTGACAGAGGGATTGGTGTCCTTTAAAGGAGGTCTGGAAGGTCTTGCCTACTCCTTTCCACCGTGTGAGGATGTAGCAAGATTCTGAGATCTCTAAAGCAGAATATGATCGGTCACCATGGACGGAACCCATTAGCACCTTGGCCTTGGACTTTGCAAAACCCAGAGATATGAGTGATAAACCTTTGCTGTTTATAAATCATTCATCTTAAAGTGTTTTCTTATAGTAACAAAATAGACTGGCACACACTCTAATGAAGTCAAGAAGAATGCAGAAGCTCTTCAACGATCATCACGAGATTCCAAAATTCATCTTGAGAATGCACCACTATCGTTCAGCACCTGGTCTTAGGGTATATGTAATTGTGACATTCAGCAGGTTGCAATGCCTTATGGGTATATTACATGAAGTGTTCAAGCCATCAAAAGCATAGCAAAATAAAATTACAAATTGCATATTCTCCACAGGCATATGAATTTATTTGTACTTATTGAACATTTTGAAAAAATAGGCTAGGTGGAAATTAAATGTGTCATCTTTAAAAACCT
This sequence comes from Arvicanthis niloticus, assembly GCF_011762505.2. Lineage (NCBI taxonomy): Eukaryota > Metazoa > Chordata > Mammalia > Rodentia > Muridae > Arvicanthis > Arvicanthis niloticus. Next base: position 43,222,073 of record NC_047676.1, on the reverse strand, counting down.
TGGCTTCACTGGCTTATGTGACTTAGAAAATATTTCAGTCTAAGAAGGTAAGAATGTGACTTTGATCAGTATGGGATACAGCAGCTATGATCTGGGCACTTAGATTTCATTTACTATTTGGCTCCAATTTTTTATGTACAAGGAATAATAATTCATTGTTTAGCACACAGCGTTCTTATCACATTATATGTGTTTTATTTCTGTTCTTACAGATACCTTGAATTACGTAAATTGCCTTAAAAATACTTAGCAAAGGATCCTCCATGACTTTTTCTTAATAATCTAATTGCAGCAATTTGTGATTTACCAGGGACATCAATGCCCTTGCTCTAAACTGTGATATAAATTCTGGAAGTAATTTTTCTTGCTTCTTGACCTTTGCCCTCTTTGTGCTGTCTTCTTTATCTCCTCTGTTGCCAGGGAAATGACTGGAGGCTGGTATCTGCTACAATTTTTACCTAGCTACTGCAAGACAAAACTGGATGCTATTGTTCGTCACATCCTAAAATTACAACTACTGTCAGCTCTAATTACCAAAACCTCTACTTACAGAAGCTGACTTATTTTAAGTAGTGCATTAAAAAAAATCTCTTTCTTTTCTGTCAGAATGAAGCAAAGGGTGACTGAAACATCCCCGGCTGGCAGCCTCCTTGGCGTTGTAATCTCACTTCTCAATGACACAGAGAAACTGCTGTTTCCAGTGGCACAGCCCACATAAGCCCACTATATCTGAGTGTGACTTCTGTACTTTGCTGTAAAAATACACCTTTTCAAAGGTTATAAACTTCTTGATGATGGAGGTTGTCATTTTTGAATCCCAAACAGCCTTCCCACTATAAAATTCGGAAGGTCTGTAAATAGAAGATCGTTTCTATGTTTGGTTCTGAATTGATGTCTCTTCTAGTGATGGGTGAGGGCATATGTAACAATTTTAGCTCTTTGAGGGAGAAAGTAATTTTATTTGTAGCATGTGTTCATTTCCAGGGAGTAGATGCTGGAAAACTGGCTGATTTCAAATTAGAAACACTGTATCTCAGACCGGGCAACTGGTAACAGATAGACAGCTGATCCTGACCTTCCAGAGCATGGACGCAATCTCATGAGCAGGGCAATAAAGTGATGTACAGTAAAATAACTGGAAGAGGATTGGGTTTTAGACTTCACTGCCTTTATTGTCAACATAAGTTATTTAATTATAGCTTTATGTAATTCTATTTTAAGTAATTAAAGTGTTTAGACACTAGCTCACAGCATTCTTGAAAAGATAGCAATTGGTTTTTGCAAGTTGGTACAAGCTAGTTTCAGCATCTAGAGACCTTTCTGATTCTTGCGGTGGCTGCTTCTACTCAACAATGGTTGAGGATAGGGTAAGTAATTAATATTTACTGCTGGTGTCTGAAACGTAGTGCTTACCAATTTATATGCTTCATAAAATATGTTATCTGTTTCATACTTAACTATGGTAGTACTTAGTATTATGTTAAATATTAGGTACTTTATACATAGTATCTCATTTCATGCTAATTTTAAAAAATGAACACTAATGTGCAATTTACTGATAAGAAGCCTGTGGTGCACGAAGGAAGCAAACCTCACTCCCGTAAAGCTTTACCTCATTATATTAGTAAGGATGTATCTTGTTTTACTTTTATATTGTGGTGAGAAAGGCAATGACCAAAAGCAGCCTGAGGAGGAAGGGGTTTATTTTAGTTTACAATAGTACTCCATCATGAAGGTACATAAGAGCAAGAACTCAAGGCAGGATCCTGGAGACAGGAACTGAAGCAGAGACCATCAAGGAGTGCTGTTTACTGGCTAGCTCTTCTTCCCTTTCCAAGTTTGCTTTCTTATATATTCCAGGATCTGCTCTATTGTGGTACCGCCCACAATTCCCTGAGCCCTCCCACATTGATCATTAGTTAATAAAATTCCACACAGCTTTGCATATATGCCAATTTTGTTGAGGTATTTTCTCAGTTGAAGTTTTTCTCTTTCCAGGTGACTCTAACTCTGTCAAACTGACAAGAAACTAACCACATAATTGACTCCTTGTCACCTTGACACACATAGATAGCTTTTCTATTTTTGTTTAACCCTAATATTTCATATTAGTATCAGGATCAAAATATAAAACATCTTCCAACTTTTAAAGGTCCCCAGGACTTCGAAACTTTAAGCACTTTAAAATTTTAGTCTCTTTAAAAAACAGCCAAAGTCTGTCTAAGAAACCAAGGTCTCTTATCTGTGGGCTTCTGTAAAATGTCCAAAAACAAACAAACAAACAAAATAAAACAATCTACAATCAAGTCAAAGTAAAACCAAACTCCAACAGTATGCATTAAATCCTGTAGTTCAATGTTCCACATCTGAGATGCAGTCATAATCTTCTGGGCTCTAAAGGGTTGGGCAGCTCCACCATTCAGCCCCTGTCTTTCACACATAACTCATGTCACAACCTCAGGTTGGCTCCACAAAGCCACTTCTGCCCTTGGCAGTTATCCCATGATCCTGATATCTTTAATATGCTCCACAGGCTCTACCTTCATCAAAGCCTCCTGACCTCTCTTCAGGTCCTGACCTTGCCACACAGTGCCAAACCTCAGACTCTCTCCGTGGTGTCTTCAGTTCTGGAGTTTCCGCTGCAACTCTGGCTACAGTTATTGCTGCCCAGAAATTATTTGGAAACCAGTGAACAGCCAGGTGTATTACAAATGATCCTCTACTATTTATCTTTACAGTAGATTTGTGAAGTTGATTTTACTAGTACTTTCTTTTCCTTTCCAAATGATGAACATTAAGATTGAGGAACAAAGATAAATGTCTTCAAAAGTATACAGTTTATACATGTAAAATATTGTCCACGCTTAAAGTCTACCTATGTCCATCACATATATTCTCGCTTCAACTTCAGCATGCTCCTTTTATTAAGGATGAAATAATTTGGATTACTGGGTTACATCCAAGGTTTACAATTAGAGTGCCTTTTCTCCTCATTTGTATTTCTAAATGGGTAAAAATAAAAGGGAATTGCTTGAGACGAAACCTTAGTGTTTGTAACCCTATGTCGTCAGACAAGTGCTCTGAGCCAGGAAAAGCCATGGTTTGCATGATGTGAATCTCCTAATCCTTTATCATTAATATTCCTTTTTCACTCACTGAAGTAAGTGCTGTGTTTGAAATCCTTAGCCTTTCAGATCAGAAGAAGAAGAAGGAGGAGGAGGAGGAGGAGGAGGAGGAGGAGGAGGAGGAGGAGGAGGAGGAGAAAGAGGAGGAGGAGGAGGAGGAGGAGGAGGAGGAGGAGGAGGAGGAGGAGGAGGAGGAGGAGGAGGTTAAGGTTGAGCTTAAATCTACTTTGCTTCATTCACCCTTGTTATGGCAGGCCTCCTCCACATAGTAAGAAAATAACTCACCACAGCGCTAAGCTAATACAGTTTGCACATGTATTTCAAAGGGCAAGAGTATTCTTTTCACTTTAGTCAATACAGGAATCAATAGCAAGTCTCTGGTTGGTTGGTTGAATAGCATGCCCATTAGTAGGGCAATTCCAGAACAAATAAAATACTGTCGTTGGTTGATTTCCTGATTTCTGTGATCAGGATTAGGAAATTAGATACTAGATAAGGAGAGCTGAGCCTAATGATAATATATAAAATACTAAACAGTAATTAAAAGGCTTGATGAATAATTTAAAACAATAGCTACAAGAACACTATAATATACAAGTGGACACCACAAGTAGGGAATTTCCTAGTGTGTTGACAAATAGAGAACCTTCTTGGCACAATGTCTCTCTAAAGCCCACTCATTGCCTCATCGTGTTTTATCTATGTACCCATACACGAAAGCAGGGATTTTAAACATCAATGTGTAAACTCCAGCTTCTAATCTGACACATTTGAAATGTGCAACAGTTGCTTTTACAGTTCCTCCAAATAAAAGCTAATGGATGAAATTGGACAGCAGGATGGAGGAAGTCTTGATCCTCTTGAAGATGCAGAGAGCCAAAAGTGGCAAAATGTGTCTTGATAATGTGAGAGTAAGAAAAGTAGTGTATTCAAACAAGGTTGTCACCTTGGCAAGGTATAAAATACAAGCTGGCACCTTATCGTTTTTAAATTTAACTAAAGTGCATAAACTTACTCTATTACTTCAGTGAGCTGTATAAGGTATCTTTAATAGTTCCTGTACAGAGACACAAGATTTCTAATCTTTATTTTTTTTGGCAAAAAAAATGTGGAAGACAAAGTAGCTAAAAGAACACAGAACAACAGAACAGAAGAATCATCCTTAAAGATGATAACATAAGGCCTGATGCTCGGGCCCCTTTCTGTGGTTAAAAAAAAAAATTACTACCCTTTGTTTGTAAGGTATTAGAGCCTCCCACTTTACAAGCTTTCTGGTAAGTAAAGATGGTTGAAATAATGAAACTCACACTCAGCTTGAAGAACCTAAAATAGTAATTTTTATCTTGTTGTGTGTTTGCTGAAAAGATAAGCAAAAATACAAGAAAAACACCTTAGAAATGGAGTGTATTAATTATATTTCCACCTGTTATGTGGTCATCTTTCCTTTTCATGTTGCTTACAAATTTAAGAGAAAAAGATAGGCACACAAGTCACAGGAGATGTCCATCTCATGCCTTCAGAGGAGTAGAGCTTCCGGATAGAGATGTCTCTACTTCTAGCACAAAATGAAGTCAGGATCTCATGTTTGGGGTTTGGCCAAAGAGATGCTCAGTATCTCGGACTTTGCATCCTTTGGAATTCTGAGAATAAGATGATAGCAGAGAGTCCAGTAAGAGTTGCCTACATAGGACATTCTTGGTGTATTCTAACAAGACAAGGGATGTATTTAATACTTCCTTTGTGGGGGCATTAATCTCATTCACGTGTTCTTTGTCCCTATTGCCTAACTATATCTCAAAAGCCAATTTCTTGACTCCATCATCACTTCAGGGTGAAGACTTCACTATGAATTTGGTGGTGGAGGCCCTGGCGTTTAGTCCACAGCAGGTAACGTATATGGAATGAGGTTAAAATCTTTGGGGTATCGGTTTCTAGTAGACACCGAGCTATTTTCCGTTTTCCTTTCCTCTGGAAAGGGACTCAGCCTACCAAGGAACTAAGAAACACTCTTCTGAGAAAAGCAGTATCAGATAAAGAATTGCCAAGTAAAGGCCAGGAATGGAGTGTGATACACTGCAAAGCATCACGTTTCAAAGAGATCGATGAGATCCAGGATAACCAGATCACTGCAACATCTAAGACAGGGTGTGTATGGTATCCAGGGAGACCGTAGTGATCAGAATGGTTTATAGGGAAACAGTTTCCCTTACCCTTCTATTTCACATGGGTTGTGTTTTAAGTGGATAACTTTATAATTTACCCACATATTACAGGACTTCAGAAAGAAAATTATGGCTGAAATCAGGAAGGGATGAATACTTGCTAGCAGTAGCTGCAGAGGGTAAGCTTGACATCCTTCTTTTAACCACGGTCTCCTTTTTTGTGTAGTTGGCTAATACATGAAATGCGATCATACATTTGCTATCTTCGTTGCTTAAAAAACTCAGTATACAGAGGATAGACACTGTGGACTGCTACTAAGTAGACATTCAATTTTTTTCATGTATGCTCCTTTAATTCAGAATCTATGAAAATTAAAATGTGTTTTTCAGCCTCTTACAGGTCTGATCAGAGTGTGACGTGAGTTTAGGTACACATTTGCATTCTCTGAATATTTAGAAATTTTACTCATATTTGTACAGAAAATATAATTAGAGTGTTCACTCACGGGAAACTGGTGCCTTGAACATCGATGAAGGGGAAGATTCCTTGTTGTTCACAATGTGATTTTGGAGTTGTCCTGTGGCTCCTGTACCACATGCCATTGCTAACCTGTGTCCTTGGGTTCCTATGCTCCCACACTCTCATCCTTTGGAGACACTTGGGTTTCAGAACCTCAGTGTAGAGTGGATGCTACCATCTGTGGATCCCTTCCTTCCTAAAGCCTTATACTGAATTTTAAATCCATTTTCAACCCATCCTCACAATGCTGGATTGCTTTATGGGCAAGTTATTTTCAAGTTTTTAAAATTAATTTCTTTCAGCTTTTAAATTTTTATATAGGAATACTATACTCTCATTATTTCAACTTCACTCTTTATACCTTCCAACTTCCCCATGTCCCCCAACTCCTTCTCAAGTTCATAAAGTCTCTCTCTCTCTCTCTCTCTCTCTCTCTCTCTCTCTCTCTCTCTCTCTCTCTCTCTGTGTGTGTGTGTGTGTGTGTGTGCATGTGCATGTATGTGTGTGCATGTATGTGTGTGTGTGAGCGTGCATGTGTGTTCATGTACATGTATGTGTGTATGTATGTGATACCTGTCAGTGCTCTTTCCTAAGGAAAGTTGATTTTCCATCTTTCAGCCAGCCATTCATTGCCTGTGGATTTTCGTTTAGGGGTGGGACCTTGCAAAATTTCCCGCATCCAAGCTGGCATTTTTGACTGGTGTGATCATTATATAAATCTTGCTTAGGCAGGCAAGGTCTGGCTTTTACAATCTTTCTGCCCTCTATTTCATGATTTTTTTTTCTGAGCCTTAAATATACTGGTTGTGTTCTATATGTTCCAATTGGGATTGGGCTTCCGTGGTTACTTATTCTCTCCATTTTGACCAGCTATGGACTGCTGCAATAACCTCCCCTCTACTGCAAAAAAATACACTTCTGTGATGAAGGGTGAGAGCTATATATTTATTCGTTTTCATGTGAACTACTGTCTCTTGTTGATGTAGTCAGGTAAACCTTTACTATGGTAGGTATAGGCTCCTTGCTGCCATTCTTTGTTAACACAGATGAGATGGAGAGAGAGAGAGAGAGAGAGAGAGAGAGAGAGAGAGAGAGAGAGAGAGAGAGAGAGAGAGAATAGCTAGAAAAACACTCCATTACCCAAAAGTGAAGGAAGAAATTTGATTATCATTCATGTAACAGATACTCAATACAAGTTCACTGCTTGAAAATTTCCTCCAATAGTGGTGAAACTTGTAACACAAGAGTAGAACCGTATAGTCATTTTCTACAAAAGAAATTTCTGTGGATCTAAAATGGAACAGAGACTCTGAGAATCAGCAAATCTTCAGAAATCTATCTTTTGGTTACCAAGCATCTTTGGATGTGATGTTTGTTTTCACCAGCAACATCTTGGATATATAAAAGCTGAAATTAGGTCTGAGTCTGAGACGTCCCTTTGGGTACCCAACACCTCTCTGAGGAAGATGTGTATGCACTGTGTGATGTACGGCAGTCTTGTGCCCTGATATGTGAGTTGGATAAGTCTCCCATTCCTTCTATGAACCTTGGGGTCTTCACAGAGGTATCAGACTTCCTTGAGTCAGTGGTATTTCCAAGAAGCTCTTGTTTGGGTGCCAGAGTTTAATATTGCCTTTCCATATGGTAAAATTTTAGATGCTTAATGGGTTCCAAAGACTTCTCATTTGTTCTTGAGTTTTTCTTAAGGCAAACCAAATTTTTTTAAAAAGAAGATTTAATTTAATTTACCCAAATGAGCAGATGACTGCAATGTAGTGTTAACTGGATTCTTCTGATGCTGCTGAGGGTATTTTTTTTCTGCAGAGAAAAGAACATTCAGAGGTTTAATTTAGTTTAAAACATAAATATTCAACTTATTTGATATCTCAGATTTAAAAGATCTAGTTACCCCCACAAGCTAGTAACTTTAGACTCCAAAGCTGTCACTTTACATGTGGCAAATTTTTAAAACCACTTTGTTTAAAAGGTTCCTATGGAAAACTTCAGTTCACATCTATAAACTGGCATTCAGTGCTTCATTTTCTTTCCAAGTCTGTCTCTTTTCTTAAACACAATATCTCATTATATTAAATTATACTTCAAAGTCTAATAATTCTTTAAATGTTGTAGAACTTCACACACTAAAGTGTTTCAAAATGACCCATTAAATAAACACTACACTTAGGATCACACGTCTTAATTATAACTACGCTTTTTAATCTGAATTCATAGAGTGCTTACTCTGATGGGCACTAATTCATTTGAAACTTCTGAAAAGACGTGACATGCAAATTTTCTAATATTTTCCCATTTCTTTTCAGCATGGAAGTTTTTACAGTGTGGTTCTAGGGAACAATTTTCTCCTCACTTTCAAATCTTTGTGAGGCTGAAAGTTACTTCCGCAGAAAGTAATAGCCATCTACAATAACTGGGATGCCTTTACATCAACAGGTTTTTTTGTTTTTCAGAATCTGGATCTGAGCAGGGACTGTTTACTGATCATTAAGGAAAACCATGTCAAGTTAAGTGTTGTGTTTTCAACCCAACTGTTAGAACCAGAGTGTACCTGGGATACTTCCTCTATGACTTGGTAGCTAGTCTCTATGGGTTCTGTAATTTCAGTTGACGTGATAGAATTTTCATTTTTCCTTCTTTCTTTTAGCCCATTGAATGCATCATTTAAGTGTATTATAATGAAAATTCCCCCATGCAGTCTTACAACACAGATTTCTTCTGCTACCATGTTTAATAAACAAATGAATAACAACAACAACAACAAAACAATTGTCTAACAATGAAGACATAAGAAGTTAACAAGACTCTTAATTCTGGCAAAGTCATTTTCCTTAGGGCAGTTTTCACATGGGTAGTATTTGAAAGTAATGTGCAAACAGTCTGATATATTTCTGGCCTGTTCCTAGTTCTTTGGACAAATCATTTTGGCCCTTAGTGCTACAGGCATGTTCATTGAAAGGAAGCATTATGCTTTATCAATATTAGAATGAATGAAGAACATCCAGAAAAAAAATTGCTGTCCAAAAGATCTATCTAAGAAAAACCTGCTGTGAGCTGTGTGTGCATGTCTTCTGTGGGAGGCTCAGGTGAGGAGCTCAGTGGAGAAGGTCTGAATGACTCTCTGGCTACTTGTCACCGAAGAAACTTGGAAAAGGCCCTTAACCATCCTTACCTCTTCTTCCCTGGCTTCATCATACCTGCTTTGTCAGAGGATTATGGGAGTACAACGGCAAAATTTGTGTGAATGAATCTGAGACATGAGAGATGTCAAGCATGCTCTCTTCTGCATCCTGTGGCCTGCTAATTTCTCTGTTTTCACCTACCCACAGCTTCTAATTTTCTACACTCATGGCCATAATGCCCTGAATGGCTTTAGAAAAGGGCTCTCTCTCGCTTCTCTATTGTGGTCTGCAGATAATCAGACCACACAGCCTAACACATTTTAATGCTCTGATCTTAAGAATAATAGGAATAGGAGAAGGTTAAAAGTATTTGCTCTGAGACCCATAAAATATTTTCAACAAAATCACAGAAGAAAATTTCCCCGACCTAAAAAAAGAGGCACCTATAAACATGTAAGAAGCTTACAGAACAACAGATAGATTTGGGTCAGAAAAGAAAATCCTCCCGCTACATGATAATCAAAACACTAAATCTATAGAACAAATAAAAATTATTAAAAGCTGTGAGAGAAAAAAAAGCCAAGTAACAGATAAAGACATACCTATGAGAAATTATACCTGACTTCTCAACAGAGACACTAAAAGCTAGAAGAGGCTGGACAGATGTCTTGCAGATGCTAAGATACCACAGATGTCAGTCTAGAATATTAAACACAACAAAACTTTTAATCACCATAGATTAAAAAAAACAACAAAATATTCCATGACAAACCAAACTTAAACAATATATAGCCACAAGTTCAGCTCTACAGAAGATATTAGAAAAAAAAATTCTGCCCAACAAGAAAATACAGAAAATAAAGAACTCAAACCTGCAAAATCAAAAAAAAAAAAAAAAATGGAAGCACGCTGTAAACACACACACACACACACACACAGAGAGAGAGAGAGAGAGAGAGAGAGAGAGAGAGAGAGAGAGCGCACAATAACAGAAATTAACAATCATTGGTCATTAATGTCTCTCAGTATCAATGGTTTCAATTTCCCAATAAACAGACCCAGGCTAACAGGATAGATGCAAAAACAGGCTTTGTCATTCTGCTGCATATGAGAAACATACCTTAGCCAGAAAGATAGACAGTAAAGGGCTGGAAAAAAAAAGTTTTCCAAATGTACCCAAGAAGCAAGCTGGAGTAGTGATTCTAATATTTAATAAAATAGACTTTTCAACCAAAAGTAATGAAAGGAGATAGGGGAAAGTACTTCATTGTAATGAAAGGAAAAGTCCACAAAGATGATGTCTTAATTCTGAGCATCTTTGTCCCAATGAAAGGGTATCCACATTTATAAATGAAGCTTAAATCACACATTAAACCCCACATACTAATAGTGGGAGACTTCAACACCCTGCTCTTACTAATGGACTAATGTCCTTGAGACAGAAACTAAACAGAGAAATAATAAAACTAACAGAAGTTCTGAATTAAACCTAACAACTATCAATTAGACCTAACAACTATCTACAGTGCATTTTATCCAAACAAAAGAATATACCTTTTTCTCTGTATCTCATAAACCTCCTAAAAATTTGACCATAAACTTGATCACAAAGCAAGTCCCAACTGCTCCAAGAAAATTAAAAGAAATCCCTGTATCTTATCAGACCACCACAAATTAAAAATGGACTTCAACCATAACAGAAATATCAGAAAGTCTACAACCTCATGGAAACTAATCAACTCTCTACTCAATGACCACTGGTTCAGAGAAGTAGTCTTCATCCCAGGGGAGCAGGTATGGTTCAATATATGAAAATTCATCAATGTAATCCACTATATAAACAAATGGGTAAAAAACAGAATTATCTCAATACATGGTGAAAAAGACCTGACAAAATCCAACACCCCTTCATGTTGAAAGTTTTGGAGCTATTAGGAATACAAGGCACATACCTAAACAAAATAAAGGCAAGAACATACAATAAATCAATAGCCAATATCAAGTTAAATGGAGAGAAATTTAAAACAATTCCACTAAAATCAAGGGCAAGACAAGGCTGCCCACTCTCTCTTTACCTATTCAATATAGTACTTGAAGTTCTATCTAGAGTAACTAAATAACTAAATAAAACAACTAAAGGAGATAAATCCAATGCATTTTCCATAAAAATTCCAACACAATTCTTCACAGACCTTGAAAGAGCAATTCTAAATTTCATATGGAAAAGTAAAAAGCTCAGGATAGGTAAAAAAAAAAAAACTGTTCAATAAAATGACTTATAGAGGTATCACCATCGCTGATTTCAAGCAGTACTATGGAGCAATGGTAATGAAAACCTCACAGTATTGGCATAAAAACAGGTCAATCAATAGAATTGAATTAAAGACCCTGAAATAAATACACATACTACAGACACTTGATTTTTTGACAAGGAAAACAAAGCCATACAGAGGAAAAAAAGAAGACATCTTCAACAGATAGTGCTGGTCTAACTGTATGTCTGCATATAGAAGAATGCAAATTGATCAAAATCTATCACAATGCACAAAATTCAAGTAAAGTGGATCAAAGACTTCAACGTAAAACTGGATACACTGAATCTAATAGAAGAAAAAGTGGGAAATAGCTTTGAACACATTGGTTCACAAGACAACTTCCTGAGCAGAACACCAACAGCTCAAATAGTAAGATCAACAATTAATAAATAGGACTTTATGAAACTGAAAATTTCTCTAAGTCAGAGGGCACTGTCAATAGGATAAAATGGTAGCCTATAGAATGGGAAAAGATATTCTCCAACCCTACATCCAACAGAGAGTTCATATCCAAAATATATAAGGAACTCTAAAAATTAGACATCAACAAACCAAGTAACCCAATTAAAAATGGAGCACAGAGCTAAACAGAGAATTTTCAAAAGAGAAATCTCTAATGGCTGAGAAGCACTTGCAAAAAAAAAAAAAAAAAAAAAAAAAAAAAAAAAAAAAAAAAAAAAAAAAAAAAAAAAAAAAAAAACCTTTGAACCTTCTTAGTCACCAAGGAAATGCAAATCAAAATAACTCTGAGATTCAATCTTATACCCTTCAGAATGGTTAAGATCAAAAACCCAAGTGACAGTACATGCTGGTGAGGGGGTGGAACAAAGGGAATGAATGCTCTTCTATTGCTGATGGAAGTGCAAACTTCTGCAGACACCTTGGAAATCAGTTTGGTGGTTCTTAGAAAATTGGAAATAGAGCCAGCTATACGATTCCTGGGACAAATACCCAAAAGATGCACCACCATACCACGAGGACACTTTTTCAATTATGTTCATAGCAGCATTATTCACCATAGGCAGAAACTGGAAACAATCTAAATGTCCCTCAACCAAAGAATGAATTAAAACAACAACAACAACAACAAAAACATGGTTCATTTACACAACAAAATACTACTCAACTATTAAAAACAAGAACATCATGAAATGTGCAGACAAATGGATGGAACTAAAACGTGCCATCCTGAGTGAGGTAACCCAGACTCAAAAGGAAATACATGGTATAAATGGATATTAGCCATAAAGTAAGTACAAGATAATCATCCTAAGATCTACATACCCAAAGAAACTACATACTAAGGACCCAAAAGAGGGTTCATGAATCTCAATCAGAAGAGAAAATAAAATAAATATTAGAGGTGGATGAAGGGAGGGAACTGAGTAGGAGATGTGTGGAGAGGGGATCAGGACTGGTGATTAGGTGTACACAGATTGAGGAGAGGGGAGAGGGCTGGGAGAAAGAATAGAAATCGTTGGCAGGAAGACATCTGTGTGATGAGGGAAGGTGATAGGAGTCTATAAGACCTAAGACTCCTTACATCTGGGTTTATGGAGCCTGAAGTAGCCACTTCCTGAAGCCAGGCAGGTCTTACAGTGGAAGGAGGAGGATACTAACACACCCACAAAAAACTTTTACTCAAAATTTATCCTGTCTACAAGATATGCAGGGATAAAGATGGACCAGAGATTGAGGTAATGGCCAACCAATGACTGGCCCACTTTAAACCCATCCCAAGGAGAGGGCCAATCATTGACACTATCAATGATACTCTGCTGTGTTTGCAGACAAGAGCCTAGCCTGTCTTTTGATGTTTCATCCAGCAGCTGATGGAATCAGATGCAGAGACTTTCTGCCAAACATTAGGAGGAGCTTGGAAAGGCTTGTGGAAGAGTCAGGAGTATTGAGTGAACTAGAGGGGTCAAGGACACCATAAGAAAACCTACAGATTAAAGTAATCTGGGCTCACAGGAGTTCACAGGGACTGAACCGACAACCAAGGAGCATGCATGGACTGGACCTAGATGCCCTACATATTTGTAGCAGATGTGCAGCTTGGTCTTCATGTGAGTCTCTTAGCAATTGGAGTGGAGCTGTCTCGGACTCTGTGGCCTGCCATTTGATCCCCTTCCCATTGTTGGACTGCTTTGTCTGGCCTCAGTGGGAGAGGTTGCCATTAACCCTGCAGTGATTTGATGTGCTAGGGTGGATTGGTACCCATGAGGGGCTGCCCCTTCTCCAAGGTGAAAGGTAAGGGGAATGGAGATGGGAGATATAAAGGTGGAAGTGGGAGGAGAGTGAGGGGACTGCGATTAGAATGTAAGTGGATAAATTAATGAAAAAGAAGATATTTTGATTATACACTCTCTTTTGTCATCATTCTTAGTTGACAAATTAAATTGATTCTACATCATGTTTCTTGTAATTTTTTATATTTTCAGAACTATTATCATATTTATAATCTCATTAACTTGATTCAATTTAGGTTGACAATCACCTAATAGCTATTTATTATATATCTGAAATGTACTAAGTCTTGGAAATATTGAAATAAAATGCAAACCCATTATTTTAACCAATTTCTGTATCCTTTAGTGAGATAGGAATTGAGCCATCCCATTAGTATTTTAAATAGAACTGAGAATAGGAACTAGACAAATACAAATATTGAACAGACAAAATTTACAAAATAGATTTTACCTACAGCTTGACACTAGTGATAGTTTCACTCAGATAATTCTTTTTGCTATGTGACAATGTGTTAAATACCTTAGAGCACATATTATACCACTCATTGTGCCTGCTTACCAGGTACAAGTGCCATGTTGACACTTGATAAGACAACCAACATCCAGACATCCCATGTTACCTGAGGAGGCATTTCCAAACTTGACAGTCACTTCTGAAATATGGTAACTGTTCTCCATATCTCATAATGGTCTATTATATATTTTGCTCAGTGAGTTACTTTCCCAACGTGTTCTACATATTCATAACAATTCTCTGAAGTCCACTGAAGATAATCCACTACTCAATAAATAAATGTCAAACAACAACAAAAAAGGGAAGAACATTTAAATACTAAAAGAAAATGAACAAGAAAAATATAAATGAAAGATGGGAAGTTTTCAGAAACTTTTGCAAGAGACATAAATCCACCCATGTCACATGATCAAATCCACTAGGCAAGAGCTTGAGGGCAAAGACTGACAATTAGGCAGTGGTTCTTTAAGAGCAAATAAACTCTGATGGCACATTACTGTAACCTTACACTTTGTATGGCTTGTGTCTTGATCATGGCATCATTTGAGTATTCACCAAGCAAATCACATCTCCTGAAGCAATATGACAACAATAAGAAACCCTATGTTCCATCCCTAGCACACAATAAAGCAATTTAGACTTTCAATGCCTCTGCTACTCATTCATCTACTAAGTGAACACCAGTCTGAATCACCTTCACAGTCAAAGGATGGCAGATTTATTACTTCTAGCATTTTTATTCATAAATATGAATTCCATTTTCATTAAAAGTAATAAGAAAAATGCCACATTTTGCATTAAAAAATTTCAACACTTAAATTAACAAACTAAATCCGGGAACTCATAATTTTAAGATATAAAACTCCCCAGCATCTCCTAAGGCTTACGGGGCTCACATGGGTGGTTTTTCAGGCTTGGGGCAGAGATCCAAGGATTACAGTAAATCACACACTCATAAAGAAAACTTATGATATTGCTTTAAGATAATAGAAAAGAGAAACAAATTGTTCATTTAAACATGATGTAATATTTAAGGTGCTGTGCTTTTCTCCACTTAAGATCTTCCCATTTGCAGATTCATGGAGAAAACACATGGTAGAAACCATAAAGGGACAAGCGGATAACCCTCCTGAGTAAATATTTAAGACATGGTGGTTATTTAACTTAGACACAAAGGGACTGTCTTCATGTATCTGAGTGAGGGTGAGTGACTCATGGGTTCCTCTTCTTCTTGGGCCTAAACAAGAGGAAATAGGGAAGAAGGAGGGTTAGTTATAAGGAAGAAATGTCAGTTTGTGAACGCTGAGGTGTAGCAGGAAAGTGTGGGCTGACTGTGCCAAGGAGCCGCACTTCAGGAAGGAAGCCTTCCCTCAGCAACTTTATCACAGGAAGCCAGATGACTGTCCCAAGCTCTTTTCCCAACCCCATCCATCCTTGGAAGAAACTGCTCTTTTAGGGTAATGTTTCTTATCAGCACCTGCCCCTGCCCTGTACTCCTTAACACCAACTTACAAAGTTACTTATTGTCCACATAATTTGTGTATCAGAGAATGATTAAAACTTCATTAGTGACTGTCTGGTCTTAATAATCTTCCCTCTCTGAGATAGCTGGACAAATAAAATTAAGCACTAGGGATAAGTCAGAATCGAGCTGTTTCCTTGGAAGGATATTGGATAAACGTGGCTGTTCATCTGGAATACATATAGTGAGCTTTTGATTTCCGTTTTGAGAATTCAGTTGTTACTAGGAAACTATCTCATCTCCCTAACAAATCTTACCCAGGTAGATGGTTTCATAGACATGAAATTCAAGGCAGAGAAAACAAAAGCAGGGAGCAGCATGCATCTAGCTGCCATCATCATCGGGCTACACACTGTTCTACTGGGTTCTGGAAGACAGCATGATGTGACAGTGTCCCCTCCCACTTGTCATAGCAGCCTCCGTGTTGATGCTGAACATAATGGCCTTAGAGGGGAGAAACTGCTTTATCTGAAAACTTTCCCGTATGTCCCCAAAGAACAGCATGTTTTAAAGAGACATTAAGTTCTAGTACTCCAAACCATTTGTGCAGTGTTCAAAAGCTTAACACATAGATCATTTTAGTTGAACTAACCTAGAATTATTAACTTTTGGTTAGCAACAGGTTGTTCTTGCTGTGCTTAGATTGGTTTACTTCAGTTTTGGAGGAGCTGTGATTAACTATTCAGAATATCAGTCACTCCAAGTAAATCACTGAGTTCTTGGATAGAGAATTATCTGGTTGACCAAAGAACAATTTTAGAATCATCCTGTCATCCCGCCCCACACTCTCCTTCCCTTCCTCTATTCTCTTTCTGTGATTATGTACAAATGTGTCTATGGGGGATTGGGGAGAGGAGAGCATTAAGAACTCAATTAACTAAATGAATTTCTGAATTTCCAAAGCTGACATGCTATGTGGGAAGCAGAAGCTTGGTTTAAACATAGAATCACAAAATGAGTGAGAAACAATGATTGGTCCTTAAGCAGCTGAAAAGCAAAGGCTAATTCTCACCTCCCTCAAAGAATCTAGAGATGAGCATAAGGTGTAATTACAGAGAGTCACATGCAAGGTTTGTCCAACGAATTTGCAAGGTGAGGAGTGAAAGACAAGAGATTGGAATGGTTGGAAAATCAACAAAGAAAAAAATTATTTTGAGAGTAGTAACACTTGTCCCTGAACCAATAATTCAGTCTTGGATCCAGAGCTGAGAGCTAACTGTTATGAGCTAAAATAAGAGTTTAACGCAAGATGAAATGAAGTATGTAACAATTGCAGCTTCACTTCTAAGGACAAGGTAAAAATCTGCTCCATGAAAATTGCCATGAGCATCTCCTGGTAATAGGTTTTGCCCTTACTTGAGGGATTGCCTGCAGAATCTGAAGCACTTACGTATAATAAGAGCCATGATGTGGAGACAAGGACAAAACCCAGAGAGGGGAAGTTGATGGTCTTGAAAGAAAGCCTTGATATTTTAGAGAACATGTTTCTCACTCTCAGAGCTTTTGCTCAGAAAAGAGAAAAATTAATGTCTAAAAATTGCAAATGTGAAAGATTTGAAAAAATTGTATAATGACTGTATGTCCTTGCACCAGTAATGAGACTTCAGAGGTTCCCCACTTACTTACAGACTTGCATCTATATTTCCATTTACAAACTCACTCTGGCTTTTGAAATAGACACAACCAAATGTATTCATATTAAATATTTTAGCATATAGCTCCAAAATTCACATTTTAAAACTAATATATAATAATATACATTAATAAATATATTTATACATACATACACACACATAGAGAGATAGATAGATGATAGATAGATAGATAGATAGATAGATAGATAGATAGATAGATAGATACTTAATTCATTCTGCCTCACCAGCTATCTCTAAAGACCTCAGGGAGATAAATTTTCATTGTCCCTCTAAAATGAAAACTTAACACACATACCTGACCTTTTAATGCCCTTGTTGTTATCATTTCAGCTCCAGTTGTTTTTAAAATGCTTTCATTATTCAAAGGTTTGAGGTTATACCTAAGCACATAAATAACGTATTTTGTCCATATCATTGTTTGTTAAACACCATTTTCCCAGAATCAAGAATTAGTTTCATTCTCTTAGGAATCACAACTCATCAAATGCTTTCACCTTTTTTCCCCATTTAACCCTGTCACTGGAGGGCCACTCATCAAGTTATCTAGTAAGCTGCCCTAGAGTTTCCCTGTTTAAGGTAACAGCAGATGCTATAAGTATGTGGTTCTCAGAGCTAGAACAGACAGGGTATGATGCTCCATTTGTGCTACATGGTGAAACCTTTAAAACTCTTTCAACTTCCTCGGAAGTGTATAGAAAAATGATATTTATTTCATGAGTGAGAAAACTAAAGATCAAGAAATTTCTTCGTTGCCTCCAAACTCTACCTAAAAATGCCATCCTATCCCCAAGTTTTCCTTAAAGCAGGTTCCATTGAAAGGGCTTTGGAAGCAAGGGGGACTCTGGTTTAGAGAATTAGAAAATCTCAGGGAAGATAGCCATTTCCCTCAGGTTCTGTTTTTAGAGTCAGAAAAGTCAATAGACCTGTGTCTATAAAATCCCTGGTATCGACCACAATCTACGTCATGCGTTGCTTCCACCCTTGCCTGTGCTGCTCCTTAACCATTTTTATGAGGTGTTCCACCCTCTCATTTTAAAATAGCAGGCCTGTGTTGTCTTGGAGACAGACTGATAAGAAAGAAAAAAAAAAGACTGTAAAGTTCTATGTGGTCCAAAGAAAGAACTAACCTAAGTCAGACTATTTTGAACAAGAAATTTTCTCATGCAACCCTATGTCTACTTCATAATGGAAGCCAACCAACTTCATGGTAGCCTACTCTGGTTAACTTTCTTCCTCACCAGTTTTATTTACCAAACAGTTTTAAAAGTCGCATGGCGTGCAACTCAGTGGATAGAGGCACTTACTTACCTGTGGCTTTGCTGGCTTCCTATAGTGGAGTTATAGCCAGACATAACATATGGAATATTACAGCAATAAATTGTTTATAAGTTTTAAAAATATATTATTCTGAGTACAATAAAGCTTTATACCATCCCACTTGGTGATACTCAAATTATGGGTCTTCCCCTTATGTGGGGTATCCAGACTGCATATGCCACCTCTCCATCAGTCACTTTAATACCATCTCAGTGACAGTCTTTCCCATGTGCAGTCTGTGTTTACTACACTCACATAGTAAATGGACACTGTGTCACCATGTGCATGCCATTTCACCTCCCTTCCACTCACCGGGTTGGTTCACACCACTTTACATCATGATTTGAGATAGAAAGTCTGACTACCTACCGTAAGGTATTTTGACAGACAGTGATTGCATTAACCTAACTTTAATTATTCTACACTATTCTTATTGTTCCATCAGATTTTTAGTTATTGTTAACCTCCATTGAGTCTAACAAGTTAAACGACATCACTGAGAAGTATGTGCAAGGAAAAGTATAGATAAATGTTGCTGCTATGTGTTTTTAGGAAATGAATTCTCTATAGGTGAGGTGTGACTACTATACACAAGATAATATTGTCCATTTAACACCTTATTACTAGGGTTTTCCATTGTTTACTTTATAAATTAGTGCAAGAACTCAGGTACTTAGTCAATTTTTCTATTTCTTGTAAAATGAAGCAAAGACTTTAAGACTGAGTTTAAGGTTGCCTGCTTCATCTTATTAGTTGCTCTGATAGTTGCTGAGTTCCGGTGAAGATAGTCTTGGTAACAATAACAACTGTATATTTAATATTGTTATTCCATTTAGATTCTGATATTTCAAGTGGACTGAGGTTGCTGTTAATTTACAAAGCTCTTCAAACATTAAGTCTTCACTGTAGGGAATAATAAAGAATTAAAAATCTTCCTTCTCCTGAAGCAGGTTTTCCAGTTCATTTGTTTTAAGGATGTTACAGACTCTTAGAGCCACAGGAATACAATGTACTTTATACTTGAGTTGATGGATTTGACTAGAAGAATTTTTCCCTCAGTAAAATCGTCATTGCGGAGGCTACAACTCAAATACAGGCACTCCTGGCAAGCCCGAAGAACTGCATACAGACTCATAGCTAGACTTAATTAATTTGCTGCTGGTGCAACTTGCAATGTTGAATAAATACTTCTGGTATTAAAAATCATAAACAATAAATTTGACAAGACCAACAACAACCCCATTTAATCTGTTTGCCTCAGACAGTTCTCTTTATTATTAGATCTCAGAAAAGGATGCTTTAAAAGGAGGATGTCATTGGAAAGCTAAGAGGCAGATGATGAAGCACCTGAAGAGAACTTTAGACATGAGTCAAATAATAAATACAATCGTTAGTCACATGGTCAAACAGACATTCAAATATATTGAGAGACAGTGAATCATTTTGTAAACTCTACTTTCCTCCTGAAAAGCCATCTTATAATGCCACAAACAGGAAATTTGGAATTAATAATTGAGCTCTGAGCATGTGAAAGGCCTTTTATTTTCATGAGTATTACTTTGATAAAGGGCTAACATTACTTGGAAGAGCTACAATATTTCAATGGGAAGAACATTTTGTCTGGCTTGTACGTCATGGCCTTATTTAACAGGGAAAGAACATAGCAAAGAATTTATTAGAAAAACAGCTCCCCCCCGTAACTACTACTTCAATGGTAGTCTCCATATTTGTGGTTACATCATTGCACCTACCAGATAATATTTCGCTGATGGCATCTTTGAGCTGGAAGTTAGGTTAATCTCATAAAGCTCAGAAACACATTTTAACTAATATCCGAAACATCTTTATAATTTAAGGAGAAACCAATAATAACTTTTTAATACCTATGTTTCATCTTTTTACTTATTTATTTATTTCTGGACTCTTGCTAAGATGAAATTGTACTTCATCTTGAGGTTTTTAACCTGTCTTACAGCATCCCTGCTTTAGGTTTAAGGAAGAGTCCTAGCCTACTGTAACAGCCATCATGGGTTTCTTAAAGCTCTCCTCCTTCTTTGAGACGATTATGTATTTTGCACCGAGGCACCAGGAGCTTGACCCTGGCATGTTCTTATCTTAAGGATATTGTCATAAGCCCAAAGCTAAGTGAGAAAATTAAGGATAACAGAAAACTCTTCCTCAGGGGCACTAAACCTGTTGATTCTCCTGTCAAAATTTGCATTAAAAAACCCATCTGTGAAATAATGACTTACTTATATTTCAACAGTTTTACTTTGCAAAAGCCACATGCAGACAATGAGCAGGCTTCTGGCATGAGCACTGCCCATTAGTGTTGCCTCACGCCAGCGGAAATGACTTGGGACTGCCACCTGTTTCAATTTCCAGATGTCGGCTGTCATTTGCAGGATGATGCTTATTCGGACAAAGCAGGATTCTGCTGCAGAGGCAGATCTAGGAAGCTCACTTGAGAAGTCCATAGCTCAGAGCAGCTCTGATCTGCTCTCAACTCAGTCCAGTGCTGCAGATTTCTTTCACATACGTTCCAGCAATCGCAACTTTAGAATCCCAGGGACCTCCCTTCCTACAGCAGAAAAGAAGGTAGGGTTGGGTTATAGCCACTGCAGCTGGTCTTGGATGATTGTTGTTACTTATTGTTTCCTTTCCCACGATTGAATTCCAATTCCTTTATTCTCAGCTGCCGGGCTGCTGAAGAATGTCCTGCATTCTCACACTGCCACCCTAACTTCTGACTTCCCTGCAGAGTCTGTCCATTATGCTCAGAAGTGGGCAAGGTCATATTAAAAGAATACAGTAGATCACATGAATACCAAATGTTTCTCTTGGCCCACAATCTCTCTCTCTCTTTCTTTGTGTGTGTGTGTGTGTGTGTGTGTGTGTGTGTGTGTGTGTGTTGAGTGAGAAAGAGTATATGTCAGTACTGTTTGTGTACATATGTATGTATGTGTATATATATATATATATATATATATATATATATATATATATATGCACACATATGTGTAGGTGCATGTGCAGGCATATATGACATCTAGAAAAGAATACTGGGTATCTAGAAAGGCAAGTTCTTACTACAAGTCTTTTTCTGTTAGAACAAACCAAGAAAGAGCCCAAGGCATTCACTATGTCACAAAGAGACTAACTCTCCTTTGTGAGAAATGGCTGAGTCGTGTATTTTCATCTACTGGGTTTTGGTAATCAACTGGACATTTAACGATGATACCAGCTAGTTATCCTATGGTATGGCAATACACGATTCTCATGTCTGGCTCACATCTCCACCTTATCTGCCACATCGTTTATGTTACCATTGGACCAGTACAGTGTTTGATTGCTACAAACTGACCAAGATAGGCTTTCTGCTTGGTTAATGAGCACCTCGTCCTTAAACCCTTCAGTGGACATTAAGATTTCCACATTTCGGGCCCACTTCCATATGCCCAAGCTCATGCCTCGACCCTATATCTTTTCTGTCCTTCAAACTTCATTTTTATATTCTAGCCTTCTTCAGCTGGCCATGCCATCTGCCATTGTCTATGAATTCATATGAATACTAATTTCAGGCCATGTCTCCTTCCCACAGAGTGTACAATCTGTCTTTTTGGGAAGTTTGGTTTTTTTTTTTCTCCTAGCATTCAGGGTTTTGTCTGAGTGGAGCTGGATAGACCTGCAATCAAATTATAGCCCACCCATCTGTACACCAGCACACTCTCTTCATCAGGGTGCCCACTGGAGTGGTGGTATTCTGGTTCACTGCTATAGTGTTACCAATTGCAATTGGGTCTGTTCAACCTTATGACTTGATGGCCTTACAGGACCTACCTCATGCTGAGCCTTTCTCGACTCATGGACACTCAGACCGATGCTCAGTAAGGTTACGACATCTGCAGCTCAGAGGTTAATCTGAACCTATTTCCTAGAGTTAGACTCTAGGGACATAGGTTGTAATGTATACTAAAGTTAACTCTGGGAGCTACCATTGGATATATATGAAATAATTAGAGAAAAAAATGAGGAATAGACAAAGTATTTTTTAAATAAAAAAATAGTAGCACTGAATGTAATTTATGAATACTCTTACTGAAGAAAGCCATGACCCAGAATGAATTTGTACAGAACAGATAAAGACAATGAGCAGAATACCAAGAATAGCTTTTAAAGCACCTTTGAACAGAACTGAGTGGCTAATCTTTCACAAGGGAATTGATGCAGTTTCTTTGAATTGTGACTCTTGATTATCATCCTTTGTCTCACAGAATCAGTGGCTTTCTTACATACGCTTGCCTTAAGTTAAGAGATATTTTTTAAAAAGCACTTTTTATATTGGATGTTGAGGACCCTTGCATCTCGATCACATATAAGATTTTTTTATCCAAACATAATATTTCACAATCTTGAGAAGAAAATTTCCCGTCCTCACCAAGGGAAGCAATGCTGTGGATATAATAATGAAAGTTCACTTACATACATCAGGGAGAAATAGACAGAGATAAAGTGAAGAACATTCATAGTCTAAAGTGTGAGAAGTCCACTTGTCAAAGTTTTAACCTTACTACTGAGGGTGGGAGATGTGAATTTAGAACTCATACAGTTCTATTGTGGTATAGACTACAGTATAGACCAGTGGTATAATGACTTCAACTAAAATAGCTCTGTGCTCATAGATACAGTATAAGCCACTATTCTAGGCAAATAAATTCATTCATCAGTAGAAAGAATTGCTTTAATAATTAAATGAACCAGCACTGATAGTTTAAAATATAAACTCATTTCCATGGCTCATTTACAGAGGAAAGAAGAACACTGACTCAAAGTGCAGTATTCAACAAAAGGCACTAGCAACTTTGCTTATATTTTGATTTCAGAGAATAGCAGTGGTGTTGAGGCTTCTATGGATTAAGCATATGACATTAGCCACATACTATATTATTCTGACTTTATGTTCAATCATCAGAAGTAAATAGGTTTGTTAAAGCCTTTAAATTTTATATTTAAAGTAGTATATTTGGAATAGTGTTCCTACTCCAGTTTGGTAACAAGGAACTCGATCTATAGCTCAGATCATCTTTGAATTCATGACCCTTCTGCCGATGCCTCTGTAAGTGCAAGGTATAGGGTTGTGCCCAACCATGCCTGCTTAAGTTTTACTTTCTAAAAGATACAGCATACAGAAATTAGCATACAGACCAGTGTACTATGACCAGTCAAGGCAAAAATATACAATGCCAAGCAAGAACTATTTAAGCTTATCAAAGACTTCTAAATTCTCACTGACACTGGAGCAGATTGAAACTAAATCTTGCCTGAAAGTTTCCTTGGGATGGGCAAGCTGGCCTTCTAGCAGAAAAGTCATGTGAGGATAGACAGCATCTGCCTGCCCAGAGGCCAGGATCACTTTCTATGTGAACTCTCATGAACTCTGTGCATTTGAGTTGAGAAGTATTTGCTTCATTATGCATGTCAGATATGGCAGTAGTATAGGCATCCCATTCCTCAAAGGAAATTTCCAGGTTATTCTTTTACATTTTACAAATTCTTAAAGCAAACAGGAAACACAATACTAGAGCAACAATAGAGAGAAGTAAAGTAATTCTTAGAAGAAATTGTGTGTGTGAGTGCGACTATGTGTGCGAGTGTGTGTGCATGTGTGTAAGTATGTGTGACTGTGTGTGTATAAGTGTGTGTGAGAGTGTGTGGGTGAGAAAGAATGTGTGTGAGTGTGTGTGTGTATGTGTGTATGTGTATATGAGAGAGTGTCTGTATGTATGTATATATTTGAGTCTCTGTGTGTGTGGATATGTTTGTGTATGTTTGTTGGACATTAAGCACAATGCCTTACATGTGCTAGGCAAGTATTCTACCACTGAAATATATCTTGGGCTAGTGAGAAATTTAGATTCAATGCATACTTCCTCACCAATAAAAGAAATGTCAATTATTATAGAAGATAAATATTTAAGATGCATACACATAAAGGTATGTGTATGTTCAAAATGTTTCACATAAAAAATTGACAAGCTAAAATATTTAGTCTGCCCTCACAGTGTATTAGTATTTCTTGCTGTCATAACAGATCAGCATAACTGCATAGCAGACAGCTGCATAAATTATAGTTCTAAAGACTAGAAGTTTAAAGTGGGTTTCCCTATGTGAAAGCTAAAATCTTGGTAGAACTTTTTCTCTCCTTTTCTTTTTCTTCTTCTGAAGATTATAGGGGAAATTCTCTGGCTTTGTCTTTTCCAACTTCCATATGTGAATACAATCCTTAGCTATATTCTCATTTTCAAAGACAACAGTATAGATCTTGCATTCTTTCCTTTTAACACCTCTGATTTCCTTGATGACTCCTGTGTTTATAGTGGATGTTTCTTATATCAAAGTCATTACTTTAATTATACATGAAAAGTCCTTTTTCCATCATAATAGAACTTACTCAAAGGTTAAGAGAGTTATGATGTGGCCAATTCTAGGGACTGTTCTGTTTACTATAGAGATGTTAAAAAGAGGGAGGAAATACCTTACTGTATTTTTTGCTTACATTTATTTTCTTATTGTGTGCCTGTGTGCTCATGGCTTTCCATACAAATGGAGGTCAAAGGATAACTCTCTCTTCTTCTTCTCCAAGAAAGTCTCCAAGATCAAACTCAGGTCTTCTATCTTGGTGTAAAGTATCTTTACCCAATGATCCATCTCACCAGCCTCAAGTCAATATTTATTTATTTATTTTTAAACTGTCTATTTCATTTTAGGTATATGTGTGGATGTGTGCATGTGAGATGTGAGACAAGTGCCTGTAGAGGCCAGAAGTGTTGGATCCCCTGGAGCTGGAGTTACAGGCAGTTGCAAGATGCTTGATGTGGGCACTGGGTAGACAGCTTGGGTCCTCTGCAAAAGCAGTATGGCAGTATGCACTTTGGACTACAATTCTGATAACAAATAGACCGGTTCTTGTAAATGAAATAAGCAATATAAAATATTGGTAACAATAACAATTACTTTAAAGTGTCTAATAGATCACAAATGTTTTGCTCTACTTTTCAGTTCTTTTTTTGTTTGTTTGTTTGTTTTTTTGAGACAGGGTTTCTCTATGTAGTCCTGGCTGTCCTGGAACTCGCTCTGTAGACCAGGCTGGCCTCGAACTCAGAAATCTGCCTGCCTCTGCCTCCCAAGTGCTGGGATTAAAGGCGTGCGCCACCACTGCCCGGCCCTACTTTTCAATTCTTACAACCCCACCATGATGTCATCATATTCTTATAGGTGAGAGACTTGATCCAAGTGACATGAAGAATGTCAAAGATTCAACAATTTTAGTCTAGAATTGTAGACTAAACTGGTCATAAATTTAATGTAGCTCTTTTAAGTCCAAACCTATCATCTTTCCATTGTTTGCTATATATTTGTATGTAATTAGCTGCACTAACAGTGAAGAAATGACCACAGCTTGGCTTTCTTGAAGAAGAAAATGATCCTCAGAGAATATTATTTTCTGGGGAGACTCTACCTGGGATTTTTTCAAGGATCCATCATCATTTCCAATGCCTTCCCTGATCATCTCCCAGTTGTGCACAGAGACAGCAGAAGAGAAGCTATATTGGGGATTAAGAAGACACTGGGTTGTTCTTGGTGGACCTGTAATGTAGACTGTGTGTCTACCATATGAAATGAACCACTTTATAGTTAAGGATTTGCAAACATTCTTTGAAACAGATTTGACTTTTGGATTCCAGAGCTTTAATTGATTCTTAACTTGTCATGCAAGTAATGTTCAACCCTTAATTATTTTAAATGAATTGCCATAGTGACACTTAAGTCAACACTGTTTTGAAGACATATGTCTGAATTAGCCAGTTCTCTACTTTAATTAAAGTGGATTGCTGTTATTTTAGGGATAAAGCTAATCAATACTCTTCTGTGTGACCCAGAAGGTACCTGCACATATTAATAAGGATTCCCAACCAGTGTCTTCTCACACTCTGACGGTCTTCCTTTTGTTCCTCTGCTCACCCTTGCTCCTTCTCATCCCAAGTACATCATATACAATGCTTCTTCAACCTGGTATCATCTTCCTCTACTAGGTATCCTGCTAATGGATACATATCCTTCACACTCCAGCCCAAACACCACTTCCCTTCATTTCCAAGAGTCCAGATATCCATGCCCTCCAATTCCTGGAATATCATTCCCTCCTTCATTTACTGCCAATTACATATAAGCATTCAGCTCAAAGGTCACCTTCAGGTAGAAGTCTCCTGTGGAGCCAGACCTCCACAAGGTTGCTTACATCTCCCTTTTGTGTTCCTTCTAGAACACCTTGCAGTGCTTATTGCAATTCCCCTGAATAGTCACCAGTTTTCTTTTGAATATCACATTGCCTTTGAATAAGCACACAAAAGATGAAGCTCTGCTCGGGTGTTTGGCCACACAATTATTTGATGGTTGTTGAGAAGGTGCTTGTAAAGCACTCATTATCATTCCATACTTAACATGGTAATAACTAACCATTCAATACATCATTCTATAAAAGTAGCAAAATCAGTAGAAATCACCACATAGTGATCTCGCAATTACTCATTCTAAGCAATAATCTTCAAGGTTCTACTTTAAACAAAGCCTCATGATAAGAATGACACTTGATTCTTTGAAGCAGAGAGAGAAGGATAGTTTAACCTCTAAAGAGCATATCAAGAATGAGAAGACAGGTGCTGGAGAGATGGCTCCATTATTAAGAGTGCTTGCTGCTTTTACAGAGGAGCTAGTTTCTGTTCCCAGGACCAAAAGGTGGCTCACAGCCACCTGTAACTCCAGTTCTAGTGAATGCAATGCCCTTGCTGGCCTTTATTAGCCATAGCCATGCACCTCTCCTCTCTCTCCTCTCCTCTCCTCTCTTCTCCTCTCTTCTCCTCTCCTCTCCTCTCCTCTCCTCTCTTCTCCTCTCTTCTCCTCTCTTCTCCTCTCTTCTCCTCTCCTCTCCTCTTCTCTTCTCTCTCTCTCTCTCTCTCTCTCTCTCTCTCTCTCTCTCTCTCTCTCTCTCTCGCACACACACACATACACACAAGGGAGGGTGGGAAAGAGGGAGAGAAAGGGAGAGAGGAAGAGAGGGAGAGAGCGATGCACAGGCAGAAAACCTCATACATATAAAATAAAAATAAATCTTTAAAAGATAATAGGGGAAAGCTTTAATTTAAGGTGAAGTTGATGAGAAGTTATCTCTCATCCATTACAGAGAAGTTAAAGAAATAAAATAAAATATACAGCTTGAAATGAAGTAAGGGCTTAAGGCTGTGTGTGTGTGTGTGTGTGTGTGTGTGTGTGTGTGTGTGTGTGTGCCTGTGTGTGTAAATGCATGCATGTGTGGAAATAAAGTAGTCAAGCACATGAAAAGGACATTTCAGAGAAAGAATATGCTAAATGCACAGGAATATTTGATTTATTATACAAGGTAAACTGTATTAGCCTATTCGATTATATTTCTAGTAAAATACACAAAATTTGCCACCAGATTACTACTTAGAATGAGCTTGCTAAGTAGACAAAAAATCATACAGGATCATTTACATATATTGTCATAAAATATTTTCATATTCTAAGCATATACATATACAATTTTGAGATTAGATCTATGCATAACATTTCATCCTTAACTAATAGAGGCTTGACTACTCCTGTCAGTTAGAAAAGAAAAATACAGGGAACACAGCTTCTCTCAACTTAAAAAGCTTTGGGGTAGATTAAAGATAGTTAGACAGTTAGTTGCTACTTCCCTCATTGAATTCTGGGTGATTGTGCTTCTGCCCCTTGCATATGAATGGGCTGTTAGTGTTTCTAAAGGCAAAATGTAGAGAAAAGTAATCTGCGTTCCCCTGGTCCAGGTCTTGTGATACCACCAAGTTCCCCTTTGTACTCACTGGAATACATGCTCTGGATGAACGTTGGCTGCTAAGTAAGGTATCAAGCTACTGAGACTCAACTTGAATGATGCTAAAACTATAGTACTTTGAAATACCACATAAAGAAGAGTGATCAACAGGATATTCCAGCTATCATACATTAAGTTCCAGGAGAAGACACAGACATCCAAGACATACAAATTAGCTGGAACTCAGACAAAGCCTCCTCTTACTCACAGAGCCACTCAGCAGAGCCCTGGTTATCTAGAAAGGTTAAGCCACCTACATGATGGTAAGATCTATGTTCTGGCCTAGGAAACAATGTATGTAATATTAAGAATATTTCTTTACATCATTAAATTTGGGAGTGACTAGTATATAGTCACAGGTAATCAGAAAAGGTATTTTCACTGGAGATTGTTTTTAAAAGATGCTTTCAGTTATACTGAAGCACTGAAAATGCTACAATCGGTTCTCAGAGAATCAGTATTCAAAAGTCTCACTTTAGAAAATGGCTTACTTACTTCCAGAATTTTCCATGGTAAAAACACTTTTGATATTCCCTTCTCAAATATATTTTGTGAGCAGAGAAACAGAAAGAGGAAGGAGAAAGGAGGGAAGAAGGGAGGGAAGTAGGAAGGTAGGGAAAGAAAGAGGAAAGGAGGAAGAAAGAAGGAAGGTATGGGAAGAAAGCAAAAAGGAGAGAAGGAAAATTATGCTTGGCAGTTCATAATCACCTCTGCACTTGAGCTTGGTTGATGCAATTATTTCCATACTGTCTAGACTGCGCTCTTCATAGCCTTTTATTTTTTTTTCTTCAAAACCAACCATAAAAGAGGTGCATCATGAAAATATTAAAAATGAAATGGCAGGCCTTCCCTAGGCAATTCGATAGGAAGAGGTGTGGAAACCTTTTACTCGTTTCCTTCATGTTCAGCCTCCCCCAAGGTGTCTGCTCTAAAGGACACAGAACTGAAGTAGAATCACCTGGTCCTGTGCGTTTAGAAAATCAATTCCATCATAAAGGCCAGCTCCAGCAGACAGAACAGCACTGCTGCACAAATTGGTTTGGTCTGCAGTGTCAATAAGGCTGAATTTCACCATGGAGTTAATTCATGCTCAAAGATTCAATGCTGAATCTTTTTGTTATTTGTACAAATATATTTAGTGTCTAAGAGTGAAGCTTTATAGGAATAAGCTGTCCTTTATTAGCTCAACGAAAACCTACTAATATCTCTGAAACTTGAGTTTGGTTTTTTTTTGTTTGAGTGTGTTTTATTTGAGTATTACACACACATGCACACACACACACACACACACACACACACACACAGACAAGGCAGTGTGTGCCCTGGACAAGGGCAGTTTGTAGAAATTATAAACCTTTTTGAAACCCACAAGTCTATACCTGATGTACAATCGGCCCTGAATCGCATACAATCTTTCATCCTAATAACCGACCCATCATGCATTTCTTTGCTTCTATTTTTAAGGAACAACAAATGCTTCCTAAATAGCGTCTCTCCTAGTAGGGCACATAAAAAATTAAATCCCATCTAGCTTCAATATTCTGATACAAACTTTATAAAAGGCTTCATTTAGAATACAGCAAATGCTCATTTTGTTTCCCCGCCCCCAAAAAGTAAAGAAAACTCCATGTATTAATGCCTATTGCCTTGACAATGGAAAGAAGCAGAGGTACAACATGAATACAATGCTATTGGTGTGATGAATTAAGCAATAATGTCTAGGCATTGGGGAAATGGCACTATGATAAAGTAGAGCCATTACCTGACATTATGAAAATGGGCTTTGGGTAATATTCTTTATACACCAACCTAACAATCATGCTCCAAGCACAACTAAATAAACCACTGTTGATATTTCTGATGCCACCTCTTATTAGGTGGTAAGCCAAACTTCTCTCTCATTATATTCTTCTATTGTGCTTACTTGAAACTGAAACTCGAAACAGGGCACATGCTATTTTCTCTGGAATTTTCAGTGTTGAATAAGTGCTTTAGATATTTATACACATACAACAACAAACAGACAAACCTGTGTGTTCTTGTGGCATGAAACCCCTTAAAGAGTCATAGAAAAATGTCAGATTTAAAAATTAATGTTTATCTGGGTGTGGTGGTGTATGCCTTTAATCTCAGCATTCTGTGAGTTTGAGGCCAGCCTAGTCTACATCAGGAGTTCTAGGAGGGCCAGAGCTATGTAGAGAGACCATATCTCAAAAATATCAATAATGATGATAATAATTATGTTGTTAATAATAATAAAATAAAAACAAAAATTAAAAATAATAATTAGAATATTAGCACAAAGTGATTGCCAAGATTGAAGTTTTGCAAATGCCACCCACAGAGCTTGGAAAAAGTTTTCCATGTGTGGTCAATGGCTTCTGGATCTTCTATTATGACACGGAAACTTGATGTCTACATAACAGATGCTTTTCACCATGGGGTGCCAGCTATAACTGATCACCAAGGGAACTGTCCAAATGATAGACCATTCTGTATTATTAATGTCAATCCTCTTTTCTGGAAATAAAAGAATATCTGAAAACAGTGACCTCTTCCAAAATACAGATTTTTTTTTTAAATAACCTTCATTATTTTGCAGAAAGCTCCAAGTGAGTGTTTGGGTGTGGTAACTGGCAATGTAAATGGGAAATTAATTCTGCCTCCTTATGGGGCCGGTTGATAAGATGCATATATGATGTGCATGCTGCTTGTCCAAAGCATTTAAGGTTCTCCCAGTCACTTAATAGCAGCTGTAACGATCCATCATACTTCCAACCAAATGGGAGAGTGGCCTTCAAACAACTAACATTGCAATTATCATATCAGCAAATCTGATAAAGGGAGGATTAAAAACAAATTAGTTCTCAGTATTCACTGGGCATTCTTAAATATGCCAATAGAAAATGTCACTATGTTTGAGAGCTTCAGGGACAATGAAAGGGCATCATAGCTTCTCAGGTTATTACTCCTCACTGCCTTTGCTCTTGACCTGTT
Organism: Arvicanthis niloticus; assembly: GCF_011762505.2. Taxonomy (NCBI): domain Eukaryota; kingdom Metazoa; phylum Chordata; class Mammalia; order Rodentia; family Muridae; genus Arvicanthis; species Arvicanthis niloticus. Next base: position 43,190,623 of record NC_047676.1, on the reverse strand, counting down.
GGTTTCACTATATGTGTGATGAACATTTTGATTATTGATGCTGTTACATACTTTTGCCTTCACATTTGAACCTCTAGACTTCAAAAGTCAAAGGTTTTGTTTTGAAAAATAGGTTTTGGCTACCCCAAGCATCCTACCCAGATGATATCTATTAACTGCAGGCTGTGAAGCATACCTGTCTGGTAGTCAAGGCTAGATGGTTATGCCCAGCCTTACACATATTTGATGCCTATGTAGCCTTTGGAAACATCTGGACCATGTCTTCTATGCCTTCCAATCCATTTGAAGCAGAGAAAAATTAGTTTTCCTGCTCTTGTTTCCTCATGATTTCTTATGAAACTACAAAAGATCACAAACACAATCAATTTATAAAATTAACAAAAAATAAAATAGTTAGGCAGGACTAATCAAGGGCAAAAAGCAAATAAAATATAACAAACCCTACTCATGATTGCATTAGCAAAACAAATCCAAATTTCAACTTTGTCTTTGACGGCACTGATGGCAGTGAAATTTGAAGCATTCCTTTGGAAAACAATTTGGTACAATAAGAAAACAGACTCATTTCTTTACTTATCCAAAGATTTTCATAATTGCTGCTATTTAACAATCTTACAGCATGGCAAATAGTGTTCTAACTGTGGAAGTCATGGACAGGGAGAATGAGATAAATCACACTCTATTTAGTGAGGTGGAAACCGAAAATGGATATTTAGTGGTGTTGGCGGTTGATCCAGATCCTGTAATATTCCTGTGTTCATTTTTTAATACATTCTTTCACCCACTAAGTCTATATCAAACACTTTCTGTGTGCCAGAAACTGTTCTAGGGACTGAAGATATGGCAGTTGACACAATGGCAAAAAAATCTCTGCTCTCATGAAAGTCACATACTGGTCAGAGACAAGAAACAACATAAATAAAATAATCAAATGCTATAGTTGGCTAGTAGAGTTAAGCAGGAAAGAGAGAAAAGTGAAATATGGTGTTAAGAACTAACATCATAGGTAAGTGTTGACATTTGAAAGAACATTTAAAGAATGTGAGGACTGAGCATGCAGCTTCTTCTGGGTGGGCCATTCCTGGGTGTGGGAGTATGGCTGAGAAGGCTTTGGGAAGGGAACCTGTCTAGGCTAAGGGACATGAATGAGTGGAGAGGAGCATGTGGCTGGGAGGAAAGGAGAAGAGCCAGGTTATTTGGATCAAGTTAGTACTTGACTTCTTCTTTTAATGTGATGCCTGGTCACTAGAGGGCTTGGGTAGAGGGATGAGGGATGAGGACGTGTTTATGTTTTCATACATTCACCCTACTCAGAACGACAAAAACAAAAATAAGAGACAGCTAGGAGGCTCACTTATCCAGAGAGCACCAACGATGTTTTGACGAGCTGAACACCGTGGCAAAGTGAACACCTGTCCTATCTACATAAGCAATGTTGACAGAAGTTACCAATCGTATGTCGGAGGCCCTCACAGGATTCATCAAAATGTTTTACTTTCTTGTAGCTATGACTTATTATAGCAAAAGAATACAGAAAAGAAAATAAATCAGCAAAGGCAAAGACTCAAGTAAGAGATGGAAGAAAATAGACATGACCTTCCAAGTCTCCTTTCTCTATAGCCACACACACACACACACACACACACACACACACACACACACACACACACACACAAACTTCCATAATGAACATGCTAATATCTATTATTTTCTCAGCTGTTCTCATCCAATTTTAGTTTTTGGTGGAACACTCCAGGTGCCATACCATCTATGTCGTTACCTGACTGGTTGTCTGACAATGTCCTCCTCTTTCTAACAGTACCTAATATCTGTGGGATAAAAGTCCATCTTCCAATGATTTTTCCTATTATTTAAGGATAAAAACTTTTTCATAGATATACTTATTTTATTTAAAATATAATTATATCATTTCTTCCCTTCTCTCTCCTTCCCCTACTTTTCCCATGTACCCCCTTCCTTGCTCCCCCTCAGCGACATGGGCTCTTTTCCTTATTATTGATACATATATGTACAAATGCCTATACATAGACACCTGCTGAGTCCTTTTAGTGGTGCATATATGTAAATTATTTCAAGGTTGACACCTTGGGACTGGATAACCAATCAGGGGACTCACCCCTGGAAAAGATTAATTCTCCCTCTCTCAGATTGCTGACTTGCTGTTTGTAGGGCTTTGTTTAATGAGGGAACACTATGAGATTTCACCCTTACACAGATACTTCTTCTTTCCATTTTCCTTTGCTTTATCTCACATTTCTACCAATTTATGCCACTCTTAACTTTCCATCTCTTGTATCTAAATACAACCTTTACTACACATAGACAGAGCCAATAGTCTGGGTAGGGAGAGAGATGGGATCTTCTCTGCCTATTTTTACATCATTTCTTCGAACAAAAAACGTAAGATTTCATTTATTCCACTCTGGCCTAGAGCTTATATACTCTATTTATTCTTATGATTGTAAATGTCTGATCCTCTCTCCTCTGCCTTTCAAGTACAGGGATTATAGGCTTGTGCCTTTACACTGGTTTATATATTGCTAAAGATTCAAAACAGAGTTATACTATGGTAAGCAAGCATTCTACCAACTGAGCTACATCTCTACAGCCTGGAGTCATGTTAATGGCATTTCAGATCCCCTTTCCCACATCAAAACACTCCCTCCACTTGCTTATTGAACCCTAACATTTTGCAATTAACAAATTCCTCTGTCTACTTGGCAAGTGATTTGTCTTCAGCTAAATACACTAGCATGCTTGGAAAAGGAGTATGTTACAATCTTAACAGCTTGTTATTATACTTATTAGTATGGATTGTTCTGCATATCGCCTGAAAAGAAACTTTTAGAAGGAGCATTTAAGTACAAGAAGATATGGAAGAGCTATTTCACAAATAGCAAAATCAAGATAGAGAAAGAGGGTCCTCCTAGAACGAACGGCTGCAATTCCTCATCACTCACCCCAGGCTAACTCTTTGAACCTTATGGGGGAAGAAACATCAAACATCAAACACCTCTATTTTCATGCTTATACAAATCTGGCTAATAAGTAAGACACATATCCTTTGTGCACCATCTGCCAAAGGCCATCAAAATGAGACGATGCGGGCAATCTCTTAGAACAAGAAAGAAGGGAGACAGAAATGACTGATGAAAATAAACTGTGACAGCAGCAATGCCCTGGAAGTGCACTTCTTAGGTAGTGGCTGGCTCACTCATTCTTGAGTTCTTTCTCATGTAGCTTAATGACAACTTTGGTCTGCAAGCCGGTAGACTTGTTATTTATTCATAACCTTGCAAAGGTCTTGGATTCCTGATTTGGAAGTACAGCAGTGAGAAGCAATTTGCACAAGGCAGGTGTCTGGACAAATGTTCCCCTTTATCTACATAAACCAGATGCTCAATGGCTTTAACCAAGTTGAACAGAATGCATATTATTTGTTCTCAAGTTGGCAGCACACTCCTACAGCAAGCCTCACTTGGGCAGACGGCTGTATTGCTGTTATTCATTATGGGAAAATTATAGTGTGTGCATGTGTGTGGGGGGGGTGTTGTGTGTGTGTCTGTGTGTCTGTGTGTCTGTGTGTCTCTGTGTGTGTGTTTCCTTTTATTTTTTTTTTTTTGCTTGTTTTCTTAATGGCATGTTTCTGGCTTATAAAGGTTAGTCTACTAAAAGCCACCAGACTTTGTGTATCATGATTAATATATGCCCCAGGTAGACAAGCTTGGAATACTGACATTAAAGCCAGATTTACCTACCATATCTAACCAGCATGTTTTGGGACTATTGGACCTAAATGCTCGGGGTAAAGAATCATCACACTGTAGACCAGGCATGATGCTCAAAGCAGCATCATTTTATTTGAGCAACTTCATTGGGTCAAAAAATACCTACTCTGCTCTGATCTTGAAATTTAATGCTTTTCTATTAAAACAACTATCCTCTGTCTTGACCCCGATTTAAATACCAGAACAGGCTGCTTTTACAGTACCAACCAAAACTACATTTAACTTCTCATGGGTGGGTGAATGGGTTGATTAGCCTGGCTGTAGTCAAAGTGTTTCTGTGTTCTCATGAACAGAATCAATTCTGACAGTGCATGTCTCTCTGAGTAGGGTAAGGGATTGATTCTTTAGTGACTAGTTCTGATTGTCAACTTGATTGGATTGAAGAATCCAGTCATTCATGAAGTATGCTTTTGACTGTGCCTGTGAATGTGTTTCTAGAGAAGATAAACTGTGGGGTCTGCAGGGTGACTGTGGAGAGGTCCACCCCATGAGCTAGATAGAGTATCAGTATAAATGAAAAGGGGAAAGGAGAACAACAGCTGAGGGTTGACATTTCCCTTTTTCTGCTTCCTAATGTGCTTAGATGTAAGCAGCCTTCTGCCACTATGGATAGATGCTGATTCCATTATCATGCCTTCCCCACTAAGATGTTCTGAATCCTCTTAACTGTAAATCTAAATGAATCTTTCTCTTTTTTATTTGCTTCTTATCAGGTATTTGGTCACAACAATGAGAAAAGCAGATACTACAGTTTATGGGCTTGCAGTAGCAAGCAGAGCTGGAAGAAGAGGCTTGGAAGCTGAGATGAGGCCAGGATGTGAGTGGTTCTGAGAACTCTATTTGCAAAGCCATTGCAAGGGTCAAGAAAAAGTCCTCCATCTGAATAACTAGCAGATGAACTAGCCAGGGTCTGCATAGCAGTCCTCAGAATGTTAAAATACAGCAGGATGCCACAAGAACATCTCTCAAGACTATTCAGAACAAAAGCCTGAGGTCTGAGCCTGGCAGGAGGAGAAATTGCAGCTAGCAAGGAGTCAGGAAGCCCTCAGATGGAAGAAGAGAGCCAACGTGTTAACAAAAGAGAAAACCAGAGACTCTGAGACAATGATTCCTGAAACATGCTGCCATTTGTGGGTGTTGTAAATGGGCTTGGATGCCTGTTCACAGATCAATAAATCATGTTGTGAGCTGGATGGCACCAGTTACTCATTGCTCACAAGCCTTGGAATGGATCTAGAAGATAATAACCTGGGCTTTCCAAATAACAGGAAGGACATTTTCAAGCAGGGTGTCTCTTCATAAATAAAACCATTTGCTGTCACTGGTTCTGCCTGGTGACATACAGTGGCCTACTACAAATACATTACAGATGTGTTAACATACTGATACCCCAACCTTCACATCTAGTAGACAACTGCTTTTATGTCTACGTTACAATCGTATATTAGTGCTTGAGCTTATGTTACTACAGATCCTCTTTCTCAAACCTTAACATGTGCACAAATCCCCTGCTGTTCTTGGTTTAAGTGCAAACAAAGATCCAATAAGTCTGAGTGAACGTGAAATTTTGAATTTCCAAACTCTCAATCAAGGCCAAACAGCATCATTTTTAAGCACCAACGTCCTACCTTAGTGATGGAAGTGTAATTCCTGTTTGTTGTTGATATATACGCAGCAGACCACACACAATGGCAGTCTACACCCAACTAACCTCTAAGAGAACAAAGATCTTTGCCTTGTTGGTAGTTTCTAAGCCTGACTATGATTTTGCTTTTCCTTACGTCAAGCCTTCATTTAAGAATTTGCACATATTCCAAGTATTATAATGATTATCCTCCATAGAAAGAACATCAATTGTGTGTTCATGTACAGAGAGACAGAACCTCATTAAGAACTGGTACACAAAATTCCGGATGTTGCATTCCATAGTCTCCTCTCTGTGAGCTGAGTATGCTGGGAGGATGGAAATAAGGTGGCAGCTCAAGGGCAGAAGACTGACATCCAAAGAACCACAATGGCAGAAATACGAGTCCAATGCTTACAGTAGCCCAAAATCCTACTCAGGCTCTCAGATTGAGAATAGATCCCTTTCTTTGTCCTTTTGTTCTATTTAGACTTTCATCCACTCCACTGGGTCTACCAATTCAAATAACAATCTCATCTAGAGTCACCCTCACAGATGTGTTCATGAATATCATTTAGCAAAACATCTGGGTGCCCCGAGACCCAGTTAATTTGATGCATTCAATTGTTATATTAACAGACAGATGATAGATAGATAGATAGATAGATAGATAGATAGATAGATAGATAAATGTTTACAGGGACAGGGAGAGATAGAAATAGGTACATTTGGCTTAAAAGGTTGTAAAGGTTTTGAAGTACTACAAATTTCATTACTGTCTGCAGAACAGAAAAACTCTAAGCCTATGAGAGAGCTGAGTGCATGGATTGGGGAAGTAGGCTGACTCTTCCACTGTAAGCAGTTAAACTCTCTAAGGCAAGGAGTGGAAACAAAATATAAGGCAACTTACTACTTCAAAGGAAGGGCAACAAAATAAAGTAAAGATGGAACTATTTTTGAGGCATAAGCAATGTAAGTGTTATGTGGTACTATTTCAGTATTTAAGTTAAATTAATATACATAAAAATTTTATAAAAATGAGAATTTATATACTTACCACTCAAAAGGAGTGGCATCATACTTTATCTTTAATCCAACTTCTATAAAATCCAACAAAGGACTCTTGATCTACATTTGACATATTATAAGATAAGATAAGAGACATATAAAAAGAGATTTTAGGGACTAGGCCTAACATTAAACGAACTCTTCAGATTGATTGTGAATTATACCTAGAACTTGACATGCTATAGCTCTACATTGGAAGGACTCCCAAACCCCACATGAACCAACATTTAGGGTGAAATAACTCAGGTTCTGGTGATTGTGCTGATATCTAATTTTGGCTGCTATAGTAATAGTAATATACTACAGTATACTATAGTTTGAACTGTCTATTTTTAGGATGAGCTATAGAACTCTTACATCTGGAGGGATATAAATATATATTACATCTTACATCTGGAGGGATACACACACACACACACACACACACACACACACACACATATATATATATATATATATATATATAAAATGTCTCTATAGGATATTGTCCTAAAATGGATAAACACTGCTATTATTAACAATCATAGACAGAATTAAAAAGGGAAGCAAAAAGGATACTAGAAAGCCAGGCTGTAATATAAAGTAAGGACAAACAAGTATTCCTGAAGCTGAGTGTTATTCATATTTGGACTCTCTTGTCTTGAAAGGCCTCTGAGATGCCAGTTTTTAATAAGCTACCCACACCTCACCTTAGCACACAGAATTCGGTCTAGTGTAATAGATAGATCCCACCCAGAAAGGAACTGTGGGTTCTGTTTGGGTTGTGTTTGGTTCTGTTTGGTCTCACATTCGCTACTCTTATTCAATGCTTTATGTGTTAATAAAGATACACAAACAGCACGAACTATGTCTTACTTGAGAAACTTGAAGAAGATCTGAATTCTAACCTCCGGCATGAGAGGTAAGAGTTATGGTGGTGACACCTGCAAGGATGAACAAAATGCTGGCTGCTTATCACCTAGGAAACATGGAAGAATGACTGAGTCTTTGTGAGCATTAGGAGCTAATGAAGGAAGCAGCAATGTGAAAAGAAGCAAGTCATGATGTCAAACCATGTACATAAATATGACCAGATATAAACCCATATTCAGACGCATGCCAACTTGCCAAGAAATACACTGATAAAGAACAACACTGCCCACCTCACACACACACACACACACACACACACACACACACACACACTCATACAGATTAACTAGAACCACTCACTATTTTCTTGAAATTTAAACAATTTCTGTTGTATTCTAGATCCTTAGCATACCTTGGAATTTTGATGATTACCAGGCCAGTATCTTATTTTGCTTATATATTTATTTTAAAATGTAAATCACAATTAAAGTTGACAAGGTTGCTTTTGATTGGGGGGAAGAGATTATTTCCATTCAGTTTATGTGGACGGAAGCCAGTTTCTATTGCTGATATATTACTGTGAAATTGCATGGATCTCAAAGCATGTTCAGACGTACTTGCCAGCATATAGTGACTTCATCTGAGCTGGTCAGTCACCAGCTATGGATCTATGTGTTTCTTCTAGAATCTCTCAAGCACTTTACGCAATGCAGATAATGCTCCCACAGTCTGATTTTAGGTTGGTAGATGCAGTATGAGGCTCTACGCAATATTAACCAGGAGTTCCTGTGCAACAAGGTAGCTTGTATGTTCACACACATTGACCTCATGGGCAATACATGAATGTATGAATATACATAATTTACTTAGTTTGAATTTAGGACAAAATAAAGGTGCTTGTCAAATATAACATGTGTTCAAATCTGAGGCTATCATGTACGTGGATATAATCCAATGTAAGCATCCAAGACATTTTGAAAAATGCCATGGCATAAAAATTTCTTAAAAAGTTTAAGTCAATAGACGCAAACTGAAAGTGCATGTACCAAATAAACCACTAACAGCGTCTGTACTTAAGTTTGCAGTTCTCAGTGAAGGCCAGAATGTTTGGAATCTATTTTAAAATACTTGAGCAGAGCATTTTTCTCTAGAGCAGTGGTTCTCAACCTTCCTAATGCTGTGACCCTTCAGTACAGCTCCTCATGTGGTAACCCCCAACCATGAAATTGTTTTTCACTACTACCTCATAATAGCAATTTAGCTACCGTTATGAATCATAATGCAAATATGATAGAAGCTTGCCAAAAGGGTCATGACCCACAGGCTGGAAACCACTGCTCAAGAGACTGCTGAGTTGGGGGATTCAATGGAGCTAGTTACATTCTTCTGTCCCTCCTGATGCCCTGTAAGCAAGAGTTGGTTGCAGAGAAGACAGTACCTTCTAAGAGTATTATTCATTTTCTACCTGGCAGGTAAAGCCATGAACTTTTGAATAAAACCAATATTATTTGTTTCAGTTTATAAAGGACAAGCCAGGAAGTTTCCCCCTAGGTATAGCATATGAACACTCCACTTTCACAGACACCTAAAACCGTGTCTATCTCCGAAAAACGAAAAGGCAAAACTATATGAGATAGACTTGAATTAACAAATTGCTGTCTCCAAACTCACTCAGCCATCATTGGCCTTTACTTAAAGTTGTTTACACGTTAATTAATGATTTAAAAGACACTTAGCTGGATTCTTATGTTTAATTCATGCTAAAATATTTTAGAAAACTATCATCTATACGTGGGCCTGACACACAGAGTTTTGTTCATACAATGCATTTATAAAGTAACAATGAATAGATTTCGGCAAGATTAGAAAACTAAGCTTATTGTTGCTATAAATATCCTAACAATACACAGTCACCCATTCCAATAGCAACCCTTATATCGTGAACAGAGGTGGAGAATAGAGGCCATGTAGAAGCCAAAACCACCCAACAGCTCAGAAATCAAACCTAAGACAGTGCAGGGGTTGAGGATGAAACCCTTAACAGAACAACCTCAGAACTGATCTCTGAGTAGTGGGGAGAATTTTTTGGAAATATATCTTTGCCTGCTAAAACAGAGGACCATTCAAAAGTGTCTTTATCTCACTGAGTATTAGTGACACTAAATTTTCATTACTGCGCAATTGGGCAATTGAAGCTGACACATTTTAAAAGTGCTTATCAGAGGAGAAAGAAATTTTCAGGCTCCACTCATTATGTAAATGGATGGCAGATATGAGCATACAAATGGAGCTTTGAAAGAGAAGATAACGGACGCGCTCTACTTTATATTGTGAGCTGTTAAAACTGGGTACATCATCTACGACTTTAATAAAGGACAGGCAGAAATAAAAGAACTACAGTAGAAACAGAACGTGTATTTGATAGACTGCACAATTTACTACAAGCATCAGTTTTATATGAAAAAGATTTTATATATGTCATGTTTTAACTTCAGATATATGAGAAGATGAAAAATTATATCTTAGAAACAATAAAAAGTAAGTAAGAATATTCATACATAATATTTCTTAAAGTCATTCTTTCATTAATTTATTCAAAGAATATTTTCTGAACCTCCAACAACTACTGGACAAGAATGACAATGTATCATTGCTTTTAAAAATCGAGAGACAAGAATCTCATTGATTAGGATTTATATCTATGAACAACATTCTGGGGGCACAGAATAAATACATTTAGAAATATTTCAATAAGGCATGTTTTTGACTGGTGTATCACAATACACTTACATGTAGTGTTTTTTCAAAGTTATGCATGTTAATGTTAAAAACTGAGGGTCATATATATCTATCATTTATTTTCAAATTATAGTATAATGTCATCAAAAGTTCACTTCTGGGTTAAAATTTATTTTAAATTTAGATAGGGCCTAGACCTAGTTAAGAAATGCTGGGTAAGTCACAAAAAGACAAATTATTAAGTCTGAATTTTAATATGCCAGACTTTGCTATCACAGGAAGTCTCTCTAGACCGTTCTCACAGTAGTTTATGAGGTAGTGGTGAGAGCAAATGAACTCAGTTATTCATAAAGAATGCAGAAGTTCTATAAAATCAAGACAATTTCAGATCTATAGCATTTCTTCTGGTATAGATTAATCTGACAATGTCAGTTAAGGAGACCCGGGAACACCCCAAGGAGTAGTCTTTCCCAAATTTAGGTTTACCTAGTTCAGTATTAACATTTTCAATGAAAATCAGGGCACTGATATTTGTAAAGGGCAGCTATTGTTTATAATTAGACCCCCCCCCCCCAATGATACATTATTCTTTCTCTTCATTACCAATGTGTTACAATACACTAAAATATTTCTGGTATCACCTGTTCATCCTACTGTTTGTTTGGAAAATTTCCATAATAAGCAATTAGGAAGGAAAGAAAATATAGCTTGAAAAACTGCCCATATCTGGATGGCACAAGACAACCTCAGAGTTCCTTTAACCACAAGAACTGCAAAAGAACAGGGACTTCTGTCCCGCTTTTGAGCTGTCAAATTAGCCTGACACAGTCACATGGGCTCTGGAAGAAGACATTATTTTCCCTGAGTCAGAGGCAAAGAGTTTACCATTCACAACTCAAGCAATGAAATACCCACAAGTTCATCAGCACCCACGGTGACTCTCTCTGCAGGGTTCTCACTGGGGCCACAGGGTCAGGTGGTGATTCCACAAGCTTGGGTTATGCAATAGGAAAAGAAGGCCAGCCACATTCAGGAAACCCAAATCTACCTGACTTTTGCCTCAGAGGGAGACACCACATCCATTGGAAGGAACAGTACACCTATGTTTTGCTCCAGAGGGGGAGAAAGAGCCTGTCTTCCAAGACACAGTGTTAGACAATTTGGAACAAAGGGATTTTTTTTTTTTTTTTTTTTTTTTTTTTTTGGTTTTTCGAGACAGGGTTTCTCTGTGTAGCCCTGGCTGTCCTGGAACTCACTCTGTAGACCAGGCTGGCCTCAAACTCAGAAATCCGCCTGCCTCTGCCTCCCAAGTGCTGGGATTAAAGGCGTGGGCCACCACCGCCCAAAAGAAATAAATTGTCTTAACACATTAAAAACAAAACATCTGAGAGGCTCCACCCAGCAGCTGTCTCAGGAATTCGGAGAGCCACAGCTAAACAGTGGATGGAACTTAGGGACTCTTACAGAACAGCTGCAAGGAAAGACTGTGGGCCCTGAAAGAGATAAGAACTCCAAAGGAAGACAGGGTCAACTAACCTGGACCCTTTGGGATCTCAGAGACTGAACCACCAATCAATGATTACACATGGGCTGGACCTACGTGCCCCTGCACAGATGTAGCAGATGTGCAGGTTGGTATTTATGAGGGTCCCAAACAACTGGAGTGGGGGCTAAACCAAATGCTGTTGCCTATCTGTGAGATATGTTCTAGCTCAGCTGCATTGTCTGGCCTCAGTGGGAGAGGATACATCTAGCCCTGCAAAGACTTGATGTGCCAACATTAGGGGATACTCAAGGGGTCTTCCACCTGCTCATAGGACAAGGAGAGGGGGAGTGAGGGAATGAGTGATAACCAGGAGGAAGAGCAGTGAGCAAGATGTAAAGTGGGAAAAAAAAAGAAAAGGATCTGTTAGCAGAAAATCGCTCATAAATTAAGTAAAATAATTAAAATTAAAAAAAAGAAAGAACAAAACAAGACTAGAAAACACTGCCTATAACTGACATAATAAAATAGCTGCCATCTAAGTGTTAGTAAAGACACTTTGTGTGCCAAGTCTTAAATGTTGATTACATCATTTAACTGGCATAAAAGCATCCTGTGGTATTTACCCCTCTTTATTCTACAAATAAAGAAAATGAAGCCATCAAATCAGCAAGTCATAAAACTAAAAGCCATAATTTTACTAGATAATGGAGCCAGAATTTGAACACAGACCCTGTGCTTCTAATCACTATGCTTTAGTACCACATTTTAATCATATGTTTTATGCTTGGGTCCCTATATGCCATCCCTTTGCAATTAACTGTTCCTAAGTCTGACTTTCCTGCTAGGCCACATTCTTTTGATTAGTAACACCGTCTTTCTTGTTTTGTTTTGTTTGATTTGATTTGATTCTCAAAATCTAACAGTATTTGACTAGTAGATAACAGATAGTTAATGATATTAGTTGGAATAATTTTTTTTTAAAAAATCATTGTTTAATAAATGATCTCCAGAACAAGGAAATGTTTACTCCTTGGGGGCCTTTATGATAATCTATACTTGGAACAAAATTCTCAGATGGATTATCATAAAGTGTTTCCATTTCATTTTGTTTATTTATACAAAGATTTTATTCTTGTATTTGGGTGAAATTGAAATTCAAGTGTTAGTGACAGATTTAAACTTTCCCTACAATTTTTGATCAGATTTATTTGGAAACAGCCTAAATTCTAAATTCCAAAAGGAATTAATATTTACGCTTATTAATGTTTTAGCCTTGGGTAACAATGGGTAAATGGAATACTGGTAACGAAAGATTCTCACGGGTCATTTAGTTCACTGAAGCAAAGTGGTTCACCAAAAAAAGTGTCTAAGGAAGCCCAGCATTCAAAGAAGATAAATGTGGAATTAAATTTGAAGTTCAAAGATAGAAACCCACTTGGCTTAGTGGGTTTTTTTTCCTAATGCCATGACAAAATACTATGCTAAAGGCAACTTAGTTTATTTTAACTCACAATTACAGATTACATCCCATAATTGTGGCAAAATCAAGGCATTAGGAACTCAAAACAGCTAGGGATATCATATCTACAATCAGAGCAGAGAGAAATGCATGCATGCATGCACAGTCTTCTTTTCTACTCATACAACACAGGATCCCCTGCCAGGAAATGGCCTTACCCACAGTGGACTGGGTCTTTCCATAGGATTTAATGAAATCATGACAATATCCCCAAAGATGTATTATAGTCAGGCCAACCTGATTTAGACAATGCCTGATAGAGAGATTCTTCCCAAGTGATTTTACATTAAATTAACAATTAAAACTAACCATTAAACCAGTTATATACTTTCTTTACTCTTTTTATTAATTTATTTCACATCCCGATCAAAGCCCCCTCCCTCATCTCCTCCCAGTCCCACCCTCACGAATCTTTTCCCCTATTAACCCCAACCCTTCATCTCAGAAAAGGGGAAGTCCCCCATAAGTACCAACCCACCCTGGCATTTCACGTTGCAGCAAGGCTAAGCGCGTCCTCTCAGGAGATTCAAAGTCAGGCAACAGAATCAAAGACAGCCCCTGCTTCAATTGTTAGGGGAATACACCTGAAGCCCAAGTGGTACATTTGCTATAAATACGTAGGAGATCGAGGTTCAGCCTGTGTATGCTCTTTGGTTGGTGATTTAGTCCCTGTAACTTCCAATGGACACAGGTTAGTTGACTCCGTAGGTCTTCTTCTGGTGGCCTTCACCTCTCTTAGCTCCTTCAATCCTGTCCCCGACTCTTCCACAAGTTGGCCTGAGCCTGCCTAATGTTTGGCCTCTGATTCTTTAAGCTGCTGGATGAAGCCTCTCAGAAGACAATTATGTTAGGCTACTGTCTGCCAGCGTAGTAGAGTATCATTAATATATTATCAGGAGTTGTTGGCTCTCTTCCATGGGATAGATCTCACGTTGGGCCAATCATTCCCTCAATCTCGACTCTGTCTCTACCCCTACACCTCTTGTAAACAGGACAAATTTTAGGTTAAATGTTTTGTGAGTGGCTTAATGTCTCCCTCCCTCCACTAGAAGTCCTGCCTGGTTACAGGAGGTGGCCCTTGCAGTCTCTATATCCCCAGCTGCTAGGAATCTCTGCTACTGTCACACCATAGACTCCCAGGAAGGACCCTTCCCCATCCCAGGTCTCTAGTTCGTCCCAGAGATGCCTCCACACTGATTTCTGTTTTCTTCCCCAGCCCACTCCTGCTTCCCCTCTCCCTACAGCTGATCCCATGCCCATTCCCCTCTTCATCCCTTCTCACACCCAGTTTCCTCCCTTCACCCAACACCAATGTCTATTTTATTTCCCCTTCTGAGATTCAAGCATCCTTTCTTGCTCTCTCTTCCTAGTGGTTTTTAATATCTCCTTATAGGTACAACTTGAAATAAGATAGTTTTGTAGTTTTGTTTGTTTGTTTGTTTGGTTGGTTGGTTGGTTGGTTGGTTTGGCTGGTTGGTTTGGTTGGTTGTTTGGTTGTTTGGTTGGTTTGGTTGGTTGGTTGGTTTGGCTGGTTGGTTTGGTTGGTTGGTTGGTTGGTTCGGCTGGTTGGTTTGGTTGGTTGGTTGGTTGGTTAGTTTGGCTGGTTGGTTTGGTTGGTTTGGTTGGCTGGTTGGTTTGGTGTGGTGGTATGGTTTGACATGGTTTGTTTAATTGCACTGAAAAATTAACTTTTGTAACATGAGTAAAGAGGTTTCAGTCAATGATCATCTTGGTCCATTGTTATAGGTGTATGAGTGACTGAATGCCATGGTAGTGACTACGTAGCTGAGCAAAGTTACTGAGTTACTAATGGGAGAGAGAGAAAAATAGAGGCCCATGATATAATATAGCCCTACAGACACTGCTTCCTCCAATGTAAATCATATATAAAAATATCTATTATTCCCAGATAACACTATCATTTATGTATAGTTATATATTTTATATAAATATACATAATGTATACATATTGTATAAATATGTAATATAGGATACATATGTATAGATATACATATACATCATATATATACATAATGTATACGTAAATATACATAATATATATATTATATAAATATGAAATATGTATAAATATCCATAATGTATATGATGCCTATGTATATAAACATTGTCTATCCTTTATGCATATTTACACATATATACATATATTGCATATATGTATACATACTGTATGAGCAATATATATATATATGTATGTACGTATTTTATGTAGGAGTATTAATCTCTCTTAAAAAGGCAAACCCCTTCATCTATTATCCTCAAGAAAAGGTCATACTTTATGACCAAATTACAGCTGCCTCTAATTTTTACAGAAATTCTGCACTAGTGTCATCCCAATTTTACCAAAATAAAATTATTCTAAATGAAGATGGTGAAGCCAAGTCAAAAATGCTGACATCTTGGAATCAGGGTGGTGATAACTTAGTCTTTGGAGTCTACCTGTCAAGAGGCCTACAGCCAATCTCCCTCCTCCAAGGATAGTGTTGCTTCAATGTCTACAATCTAGCATCTAAGAGATCAACATTTTCATGTTCAGTCCAGGAAACAGTCTGCTCCTAAGCTCCCTTAGGGTAACTGGAAATGTGGTGACTTAGAGCCATACTATGAGATGTGTTTAAGCTGTTAACTTTAGAGTGGAAATTCCTAGCACATGCCACTTCAAAGTTAAGATTTTCATTAAGTATAAACAAGGAAACACTGCTTTCCAGTACCTCCTCTATCTTTGTCTTCTGAAGCCTGCTCACTCAAGACTGTGAGCATTAATCCCTCTTGAAAAGGCAAATCTCTTGATCTATTATTATCAGTCCCAGAGGCTACATACAAACAGTTTATTTTCATCCAACTGCCTTCTAGCCAACTGCTTCCCTTGGTTCTCCAAACCATGAGAAATCTCTAAATGAAGTAAAACCACCCATAAGAATGCTGTGATATGCTGTACTCAGAAGTGGGATCTAGACATTAATGAAGTGTTTTAATTGAATGAAACTAATAACATAAGCAAGAAAAACTCAACTCATGCTTTATTTTTTATTCATATTTTTAAATTATTTATTTCATTTTTAATAAATCATGCATAAGAGTGCCTTGTTGATTTGCATGGCTGTGACATTCTGCCACAACTGTTACACACTAATGAGAACCATTTCTCTGAAGACCAGTTCCAGCTCTCACAGACATACACCCCACCAAACCATGCAATGGACCAGTGCAGCTAAAATCACTTAAAATAAAAAATATATAAATTAGTTTTGATTGATAGTTGTGTGCAGAAGCAGTGTTCTAGCTCCAGTAGACAGAGTACAGTGCTTCTGACTATGCTTTGCATATTACCTACCTCACATGACATTTTTTTCAGATTTAAAAAAAAAGTAGTCACTTTGCCTTGTGAGTTGAAAAGTTTCAAATGTGCCTCATTAATACCTAGAAGACCCATAAACTACAAGAAATATAAATTCAATTGCTTTGGACAGTCAATATGACTAGATCCCATTACCATAGTTATCAGAAGGACAGCACAACCAGTTGGTCTTCATTTGCATCTACACTGTTGTCAACCCTTGGTGAGTTTATTCTTCATTGATCTAATCAATGAACTTTATTAAGCCTAAACTATTTGTTCGATACTGTGGAAGTTCTGAGATACAATAAGGGAGGTGTAAAATACCAAACCATCTTATAGGAACTGGAGGGTAAGAAAAAATGCAGGTAAATACATTCTGAGTTACTGGAAACAGAGAATAGTTTAAAAAAAAAAAAAAAAAAGCTTCTAGAAAGGGATACCTGACTTAGCAGTGGGAAGATTTCAAAAAGAAAAGCATGCCACAATTGAGCCAGAAATACCTGATCATCTGGCTTTGTATATATTCCTCCAACTGGCAGGAATGTCTTCTTGTCAACTCTCATTTAGCCTGTGGTTAGCACTATTAAGGTTTCAGTTCAAATGTTACTTTCTAAGGGACATATTTCTTTTTGTCTATTTCACTTTTGGAAAACTGATGATATTTCTTATTATCTGATGCCTTTCTTTATAATCTGTCTGCATATCAATGGTGGTGAAGACTGGGTCTGTTTTGCTATAGTTAATTAATATTTGAGGTGGGGCAGATAAAAGCATAGAAGGGTCATGCGACTACTGGTGAAAGTGGGTAACCTGATCAAACATAGGTCTGGATGCTAATATTTGTGCCACTAATAGCTAAAGGCAATCCCTGAGCACTCTTTATAAGCAAGATAAATTATAATGAAGAATTTATAAGAGGGTAAAAATTGATGTATTAAGAGGTTCACTGATGTTGAGAAACTTGTGGGTAGGAGGTAACTGAATAATACACTGGGGAGGGCATCTGGAAGTGTTGAGTAAAACAGCCTGGAGTTGTAACAAGATTTAAGAGTGGCCATAGGGTGGAAAGGCTCCATGGAAGAAGTAGAAGCTGATAGTGATACCCAGAGAGGGAACAAGAAATAGAGAAACTGGATATTGATTGAGTTATCTACGAAAATGCAACTTTGAAATAGCAAAACTATAAACTCTAGCAAAGAGGGAAGAGCACATGACACTATGAACGATGGACCACCATGCTCGCTGATGTTCGCATGGGATCATTATAGAAATCACAAAACAAGGTTCCTTGAAGATAACGCTGAGTTAAACATCATATCAAACCTGACAACGGGGCTAAGTGATAACCCTGTGATGGTTATTTTATTTTCATGGACTTTGCAGATTTTATTAAGTTAAGAAACAGAAATCGAGTTGAAGGATTTTTAATTTGATCTGTTTTGATTTTATTTTACTTTTTCTTCTTCTTCTTCTTCTTCTTCTTCTTCTTCTTCTTCTTCTTCTTCTTCTTCTTCTTCTTCTTCTTCTTCTTCTTCTTTTTGTGATGCTAAGGAATTATCCCAAGATATAATCATGATAGCCAAATAGTCTGTTACTGAGCCACAATTGTTAAACTTGATTTTGAGACAGGGTCTTTTTAAGTTCCCCAGGATGGCCTGATGCTCCATTGGTAGCTGATATCCCACAAAAGTTCATCCTACCTAGCTACATTAACTTCAGCTATAGAACCCTCATGCCCAGCTAAAGAAATGTCTGGGAACAGCTAAAGAAAATTTGCACATATATTAGATAAAAATAAATCAAGAATGTCTATCACAGTCTAACTCTCCTTGGAAGATAGTATTTACAGCTCACGACCTGAAAGTGACAGAGTGTGAGACTCTGTTATCTCATAGGTCAGTATCATTGTGGACTCCTTAGCTTTCTTTAACATATAATATTGCACTTGATAGGTAAAAGCAGACAAAAACATTTTGTTATAACCTCTTACTTTTTCAGTTGTAAGATGTAGCAGTACAGTGTATCTCAACAACAAAATCTACTACAGATCTGTGGAAGATGAAGTCTGATTATAGAGATATAGAAATTAAAAATAGAACACAGTAGAGAAAAGTTAAGTAGAATCTTTCTCTTCTCTAATTTCATATCTCTCGAGCACCTAGTATTCAGTCACAGATTATGTAAGGATTCCTATGCCCTGGAATTGCGTCAGAACTGATTCAATCTGATTTTAATGTTTTAGCTGATAACTTTTAAGTTTTAGCTTTGATTTAGAAGATAAATCAAAGGCTTATTAAAACTCCTCAATGGAGTACAGTTAATAAATGTTTCATTATCATTGTTGATTTGGACTTGTTCAGTTGTTTTGTCTTGTTTTGTTGAGACAGGGTCTTAGTACATAGCCCAGGAGAGCCCCGACCTTGCAAATCTCTTACTTCTGTTGTTTTCCACCATACCATACTTATTATTTTTCCTTGTAATGTGGAGAAACTGGAACATAATCAGAAGTGTGATTTAGGACTAGGTTCTGTTTATCAGAAAATATTTAGAATCCCAAGGAGCTTTCTAAAACACTCTACATCGGTTCTCTGCTATCACAGTGAACGAGATTTCATTAGAAATATTCTAAATCCTACTGCATCAATTATGCACATATTAAAGCATGCTTGCATCAATCAGATGGTGCCCGGGATCTACACTGACTTTCTTACATTACTACTGATTATTTGTATTACTGTGCCAGTCAGTGTCTCATGATATTAAATTATGTTGTATTTGGCTTTATTCAATTTACTAATATAATTCCCATTTATATGTTTGAAAATGAATCCATTTATTAGTTACCTTAACTATGCTGCCCATATCCAAGATGATTGGGGATTTTTTTTTTTCTTAAAGGAGAAGTAATCAAACTGACTGAACACGTTATGAGTTAAACCTTTCATGAGAGGAAATTAGTAGGTGGCTCACTTGAAAGATTGAGATTACAATGGGTGTAGGCTTTAAGAGGATAAAGCCTTTTCTTCATATTGTAGTTTAAGAGGTCAAATATATTAATATTTTTCTGTAACTTAAGCTGAGCATGTTTGGAAGGGCATCACAAGCACTCACTGCTGAAGCATTATCTGGAACTCAGGTGCACTGGGATTCCAAAGCTCTCCTGGCCTGTTGAGTTTCACAGAGTCAAACTATTTCTTCAGCAGAGGATGTACCAGAATGCCTTCCATCCCTGTCCTCCACTTCTGTGTTCTTTGCCAGACCAAAAAGCATGCATAAGCAGTGAAGGGGATAAAGACACAAAACAGCTTTCACATTTCTATGGACTCACCCAGTGCAGGCAGTTTGACTTATGCTTCAGTTAAATGAAATCCATCCATGCCGAGACACAACAAAGGGCAATAAAGACATGATGTGTTAGAAGGTCAGATTTCAATAGCCAAAGACAAGTATGTCAGCATAGAATTAATCTGCCTTGGCAGCTTTGATCTTTTTCTCAAAGTAAGTTTGGCATTGGATCAAGTTCTCTTGAGAGAAATTTATAACAATTTGTTAACATGTCATCAAGTAGCTCGTATATATTGAAATATGGTTGAGTTAGAAATATGCCTTTGTATTTTGCTTTGCATTTTTTATTTTCTTCAGTACAGTATATATATATATATATATATATATATATATATATATATATAAAATTTTAGAACAAAGATATGTTTCAATGAACGTAATTGTTGAATAGTCATCAAGTTAAATTAAAATGTGATATATGAAAAAATTAAACAATGACATAATAATGTCTTTAAATGGTACCTGTAAATTATTTTTGATGAAAGTACTTGATATATACATTTTCTGGGTTTGTTTTTTTTTTGACACTCAAGTTTGAATAGGGAGAAATGACACAGAAAGTTCTGTTTTCTTGAATAATTATAGATAATACATTTTCTTGGTATTCTTAGGATGCTGCATTTAATCTATATAAAATAGAGCCACTGGCTCTGGCTCTAATTACTGTGGATGATTTCAGTGGAGGTCTCAACTAATAAAAGTAATGCCACAGATGTTTTATGAACACCGTTTTAATGTCCATAAAGTACAGAGTTACACAAATTGATAATTAAGAAAGATTTTTATCTGTATGACTATATACCAATTCACTCATTTTGACAAAAATGTGATAAATTGTAATTATTTTTCTGTAGATTCTATGCATATGCACACATGCATGAGTGAGTGCATGCACTTATCATTTAAGTATTTCTATGTGCAAACAGGCTAAATTTTAAGTACACAGTTGAGTAAAGGCCAAGCTGCTTAAATAAATATGAGTGGTGATTCCCAGAATTGTTTTAGACCATCATGACTCATGTTGTTACCATAAACACTTAAGCTCCTATGTCTTCCCTAGAAATCCTCTTAGACCCTCATAAACTTTATTCAATCCTTACTATCTTAAGACATTTTTCTTAAAGAATATGAAATGAATATTCTATCCATTCCATATGATGATTTATTGCTTCTTATAAAACTTTGCTCTTTTTAAAAAATTCTGTATTGATATAAAGATAAAATAAGATACAATGATAAAGCAAATAATAATAATGATAAGAATAACTATCACCATTATTGTTACTGTTGTTGTTGCTGCTGTTGTTGTTTTGCTTTTTTTCAAGAAAGGGTTTCTCTATGTAACAGCTCTGGCTCTTCTAGAAGTCACTCTGTAGACCAGGCTGGCACCAAACCCACAGAGATCCACCTGACTCTTTCTCCTAAGTGCTGGGATTAAAGGTGTGAGCCACCACCTCCCAGCTTTAAAATTAACTTTTAAAGACAACGGGAAAGTGCTCTTATTAATTGTCCCTGTTTTTTTATGTGATGATCTGTCTTACTTTGAAGAAGACAGTTGCAATTAAACAGAGGAGCATAAAGAAAGACTGAATTCCTCTGTCCCAAGGGAACAAGGGAAAAGACGTTAGGCTCACAGTTTATTCTGGAGAGCTTTATAAAAAGAGGCCAGCACACACCATCAGTCCCTAGAATGTTCTGGCCATTATTGTTGTCTCCTCAGCAGTGGCAGCTTAATTGCAAACAAGCCAGGAGGGACAGATGCCAGAAAGAAATTCACGTACTGGCCATCTGATTACTCACAATTGCAAAACTATGCCACAGAGCTTATAAAAGACATAATTATGATCCTCTCTTGTTGCTTTTCTAATGCCTAAACACTTCATTTTCCGTGTTGACAAGGTCATCTCTGAGCTGGTAGACATTCCATAGAATCAATTCTTATAAAGCTTGAAGAATCTATATAAAATCACAAAAGACATGCACAGCGAACACACTAAAAATATAATTACTCTTTCTAGATCTTGAAATAAATCACAGGATCCAAGTATTATAAATGTATACTCTGAAAACCATCACCTAACCCAATGGTATTTGGTCAAATAAATAATGTCAGTGACACCAATGACCCACATTTGACTGTGAGCCAAAGGTGACTTCATAACTACATGTCCCTCCCAACTCATATCCAGCCTTTTAATTATGATAATAATGTTACTTATAATATGTTACCACCAAATAGCCAGAGGCTTGGGCATGGTTCAACAAAACCCTAAAATAAGACAAAGGACAATAAAAATGTTATCCAATAGAAGAAGACTTCAAGCAGGCACTATGACAAAAGGGCAATATAAGAGAAGGAGGCAATTATTCACATCAAAATTGTTTGTGCCCAGTATGAAAAGCCAAGTCGATATGTAGTTTGAGCTTTGTCAACCTCTTCAAAGTACTGATTCCCAGAAAAATGATACAATTATTTGGAGTACTTGAAATTTAACTTACTGATACAATATTTGTCCTTTAATCAGCTTAACTGGAGTTTAAATATTAGAGAAAAGGATATCTAATGTCAGTGAGCTTGTAAGTTTCATGTCCTGGAACACACAAATGCATGAGCATGCCACAACAATTCAGGTGATAGTCACAGCCAGCACAGCTGACACTGATGGAGTCTAACCGTGCACCAGACACTTAAAGTACCTGACACACATCTTCTCAATTCAACACACTGATATAATGAGATACACACTATAATTGCTCCTAGTCTACTGGCATGTTAGTGCATATCAATACACATGTGTATGAATAGCTAAGGTATTATGTAGCTTAGCCATAATTTATTTCTACCAAAGCCTAGACTCAAGAAGAGAGACCTACATTTCTTGGTTAACTATCACCTGTGAAAACTCAGGCACAAAGGCAAAGAGTAAATGATATTCCAGTTGATGGACATCATGAAACCACCAATAGCTATGCTATCCTGGTTAATATGGGGACTCTCCTTTACAATGGGGATACACATATGGGTTTGTCACTCTTTATACTCACTATGCAGTTAAGAGAAAAGGACTAGAGACACAGCCACCGCCACCAGCGCAGCTGTGCCAGAGCCGCGAGGAGACCAGCCGCCTGACTTCCTCCCCTCGCTGGCGGCCGCGTCCTTAAATTTGTTCCAACAGTCTGTTAAAATATGGTAAATTGCTCTGAAGTACTGGGAGTGCAGAGACATGCCTCACCTGAGGACATTAAAAAGGTGTATCGAAAACAAGCACTTAAATGGCACCTGGAAAAAAAAAACCCGAAAATAAAGAAGCAGAGCGGAAATTCAAACAAGTAGCTGAGTCATGTGAAGTGTTGTTGGATGCTAAAAAGCGGGACATCTATGACAAATATGGCAGAGAAGGATTAAATGGTGGTGGTGGAGGAGGTGGAGTCATTTTGACAGTCCATTTGAGTTTGGCTTCACATTCCGGAACCCAGATGATGTCTTCAGGGAATTTTTTGGTGGAAGGGACCCATTTTCATTTGACTTCTTTGAAGACCCATTTGATGACTTTTTTGGAAGCCGAAGAGGTCCCCGAGGAAGTGGAATGAGGTGTCGGCTCCTTTTTCTCTGCCTTCAGTGGATTTCCTTCTTTTGGAAATGGATTCCCTGATTTTGATACAGGCTTTACTCCATTCGGCTCACTAGGTCACGGGGGTCTCACTTCATTCTCTTCAACATCATTTGGCAGCAGAGGAATGGGCAACTTTAAATCAATATCAACTTCAACTAAGATACTTAATGGCAAAAAAATCATTACAAGAGAATTGTGGAGAATGGTCAAGAACGAGTAGAAGTTGAAGAAGACAGGCAGTTAAAATCCTTGACGATAAACGGTAAGAAGCACCTGCTGCGCTTGGCTAACAAGTAATTCACCGCTCACACTTAACAGATGCTAAACCGTAGTGAGCACCATGTGAGGAATAACAGGAACTTTTTTTTTTTTTTGAGGATTTCAAGCGAACTCTACTTTCTGTATAACTGTACCTAATCTAAAGTATTTATAAAAACAGCTCATCGGAGCACCCATTTGTCAGATTTTTTGACTTTGTTGTTGGGACCACAAAATATAGGACCTTTCATCCCTTTTTTCTTTTCTTTTTCTTTTTGTCTTTAAAATTGTTGTAATTTCTGTATGCACTTTGCTAAACCAAAAATAATCTGAGGCGAGCCCTATGACTGAGTAGTGCTAGGACGAGATTGTTTTTAACACCAGCATGGAGCTGCTTCCCATTGTGTTGAATTGTGAGTGAGTAGTGTCAGCCTGCTGTGAAGTTAAAATTGCCAGATGAATCTTCTACAGAAGTATTTCAATTTTATTTTCAGTATTTACTGAGGAAAGCTATTACTGCATCAATGGTAATACATTTCTGGTTTAGTGTAAATTAAGGATGTTTTCTAGTTGTGCATGGATGCTGGCAATCTTGTCAGTTTGACTATTGTTTAAATATGTAATGTTAAGCTTAAGGTTAAAAAAGGTGATAATTTGGGTTTTTGTCATTTGCTTAAAAAATGTGAATGTGTTTGGTACAAAAAATTAAAAATAAATTAAAAAAGAGAAAAGGACTAAAAGCCTGCATTAATAAATGCACAAATTTACAGGTAAAATAGACATGAAGACATCAAGAATATCAAGGCTTAGGAAGGAGAGAGAGAGATAGGTAGGTAGATGAATGGATGGGTGGATGGGTGGATGGATGGATGGATGGACGGATGATAGATAGACAGACAGTTAGACAGATAGACAGACAGATAGATAGATAAATGGTAGAACAAGATCTCCAGTGGAAATAATATCAAAGAAGCTGATAGAGTCCTTTTAGGCTGCCTCTCGACTCTCACTTTCAATCAAGCTTTCTGTATCTGGATAAGGCCTCGGTGTCTATACCTAATCCATAAACTCTAATTCCTGCCATACTAGTCACAAAGATAATCTGGAGTGACAAAGAAAACATTATTAAGACTGGAGATAAGGCTTAGCAGTTAGGAGCACTGGCTGTTCTTCCAGAGGACCTAGGCTTAATCCCCAGCACCCATGTTGTAGCTCACAACCCTTTATAACTCCAGTTCCAGGGGATCCGATGTCCTCTTCTGGAGTCCACGAACACTACAAATATGGGGTGCACAGATGGAGGCAGAACACTCAAACACATGAAATAAAAATCATCTAAAAAAAGAATAAAATACAATGAACATTTTTGTCAATGTGCTAGTATTCTTTTGATGTCCCATCATTTAGCAGTCATTTCTGTGATAGATAAATTGATATTAGAGATTACTCAATAACATCATGTAACACAAATGCAGCTCTTAATTTCATATTGGACAGAACATGATTTGTTTTTCAATGGGCTTTATCTCTACCACAAAGAAAGGACCCCTCTGCACCCTCAAACCTTCCCTCATTCCTTTAAAGAGTTACTAAAATTCCTGAGTAATAAACTATTAAATGACTTTTTGAACTTTATACCACCTCTGCTACCTAATTTCTGTCTGAAATTGGTTTTATGCATGCAGAGAGAGCTTAAAACACTTACAATAATGGCTGATGTGCATTTTATAGCCAAAGTCTCAGACAAGGCCACCAAAGAGTCTCAGACCTGTTATTAAATTGGTAATGACTAAGGTCAAATATTTAGATTTTTGGCAGAGGAGACCAAATGTGCCTAGAATTTCTAGGCAACTATCTTCTGATTACTGAGAGCCAAAAGGGAAAAAAAAAAAAAAAAACTCTAAACCTCTAAAGAAAACAAAACAGAAAAAACAAAGCATTATTGCTCTTTGATAAAAATTCACAGTATTCATTATGAAACTGCTAAACATATATATGCAACTGATTCATGTGTGTGTGTGTGTGTGTGTGTGTGTATTTCTCAAACTGTACAGAGCTTCAAGAGGAGTCCTAATTCATTTTGTACATGATAAGACTGCAGATTCACTCACCCACCAAGATCGGCATGCATCCTGGGTTAACCATTATGTTGAAGATACTTGGAAACTTAGCAACAAAATAGCAAAAGCAGCTCTTGAACTTCTGTACTGTTTTTATAAAACGTCAATAAACTATCTCTCATCAGATAACAAGATGCAATGCAATGTTCATAATTTTATAGCTTGGATAATAGACCTTCGTCCATCTATAGATCTAGGCAGAACAGCAGTATAGCTTCTGTTTCATGACTTCAGTGCTTTGTTTCTGGAGTCAATGTTTGAGATGGAGCCGAGACTCAGTTGCTCAGCAAAGCTTTTGATGATCAGCCGCAGACTGTAGCAGCCTACACTGAAATGACAACATACATTACTATTTGGGATTTTATAGGTGAAGTTTTTGCCCAGTGTTGGTACTGAAATCAGAGCATGTAAGCAAAAAAAAAAAAGAGGATGTTAGGGATCTACATGGTGGTGCAATGTTTCCCTACATTAAGGCTCTAAAGGAAGGACACACACGGTTTGCACCAGCACAGTATCCAGATTCGTGAAAGGTCGCCAGTTCTGGAAAGAGCTTGATGAGTCATTGTAGCTATAATTTTTTTTGTTTGTTTGTTTCTTTGTCTGTGGATTCTTCGTGGTTTCTTCTCCTGTCTCTTAACAATATCTTTCCTGGCTCAGATCAGCTTCTCCTGGCTCAGCTGTCACCAACTGTCCTCTCAGTTTGCTAGCCAAATTCACTTTCATCTGTCTCGTATTTTCACTCTGCTCAACCTCTTTTCTTCTTTTCTCTAGCCCTGCTCAATCTTTCTTCCTGCAGCAACTGTCTTCTCAAACCCTACTCTTCCTCCAGATGGATTCTAGTCCTACCTGTTACTCCCCAATCCCCTCCATGTCTCCCTCTCCCTCTCCCTCACCTCCTCTCCCTGCTCTCCCTCCTCTCTCTCTCTCTCTCCCTTTCCTTCACCCCTTCTCCCTCCTCTCCCTCACCCCATCCCTCTTCTCCCTCGCTCCCTCTCCCTCCTTTCCCTCTCCTTCTTCCCCTACCCTTCCCCTCCCGCCCTTTCTCCTATTACTACTCTCTTTCAACTCTAGGCCTCTGCTGGCTTTTCATAGCCTCTCCCATTCCCAGAAGTTCAAAGCCTTCTGACATTGAAGGACATATAGGATCATTTAAAGGGCCAGACACATAAAATATTTCATACTACATCCCCTGTCCTCATTTGTTTCAGCTACTAATAATGCAGTTTTGAAGTTGATTTTCAATTTGATCTAGAGTCTTTTGCAGGTATCTCAGAGGTATGGTGTGATCTTTCTGTTGATCTAACTGGAAGCATATCCGAAACTGAGATAAGAAACTAACAGAGACTCTTCTCTTTCCTGTAACTTGGATACTGCTTCCTGAACCTTTTATATTCCTGGACTATCTTATATTCTATCATCTTGTGTTCTGGAGTTCCTCTCTGAAGTCTCTCAATCTCTGCTCCCACTACTATGGACCTTTTGCTTGCAGTGCCAATTTGGGCATACAGATACAGTATTCAGCATAGTCTGTCTTAAAGTCCTGCTCATTGGCCTGTCAGTGGTTAGCTGATGAAAGTTTCTTGATCAGGCTTTTCTGTCTTTCAGGGTAAGACAGTGGTTGGTCAGGCTCTCTTCTTTGTTGTTTCCTTTAAGATATAATTAGTTTTTTCTACAACTTCTTGTTAACATTCTCCATTTATTTCTCCCAACTAATTGTTTATAACAAATACAGGGTAGACTCTTCTAAATGTAGTGCCTCCAACTGCTACTGTACCGGCTGCCAAGTGCCTGTAATTTTTGTTTAGTTATGGGCTATTGGTATAATTTCAGCAGTGCCCCCTTATAAATCTGAAAACTCAATTTTGAACAACCTGCAGAAGTCTATGATTGTTCGAGCTGACATTTTTTAATACCTTATCCAAGAGCATCTTCCAGTTCATGCTTTATTTTAAGGATTGTTTCTGGTATTGAGGGAATATTTATCTGAGTTCCCCAGTACTGTAATAAATCTCATTAATAAATTTATGACTGTGTCAGCCACATAAGGCTTTAACTTTCCTATTAGTCTTGGCCCCACACTGTTAAGCCATCACACACTTTATCTGCAAGAACTTTCCAATTCCTAGAAACTGGGTTTAAATCTTTTGAAGTGGCCATTATGAATTCTAAGATTTTTGTTAAATAATAGTTACATCAACTCTTGTATCCACTAAACCTTCTATTTAAATGTCATTCACTGGCAACTTTAATTTTGTCTTCTGATCATTAACAACTGCTTGCAGAACATACATTTCCACCTACTTCCAAACCTGCCCAATCTCTCTAGTGAAACAGCTTTGCCTCTGATGAAGGGAAACAGTAGCAGCTGAGCGATTGTATCAGTTGTGTTAAATTGCATACCTTTTTTATTTGATAGAAGCCATTATTTTAATTTCTCTTTTAGAATCTTCATCTATAGTTCCTGGGTGCACAGTAAGTCCTTGGGAAGTCAAACTGTTCCTTCCCAAGAACGTTCCTACTGTTCCTGAGAGCAAAGGAACATAAATTCCAGTAGATATTTTATAAATTTGAATTTTGGGAGATAGAGTTAGATGTTTTTCAATGTCCAAGTCTAGAGCAGCACTGCCTGCATAGCATGTATCATATCTGAAATTTTTATTTGAGGTTTTTCTGGATGCTTGTTATTTTCTGAGAAGAGGGAAATGGTTTATACTTTTTGCTATGGGGCCTTCGAGCTAGGTACCCTACTCCTACCCATATGTTTGCTGACAGCAAGAAATTGCCTTGGATATCTCTTTTGGACTTAAATAATTTTGTTTCAAATGTCTATATTTCCCACAATTAAATCATCAGGCATTTTGAGATCAGAGACCTCTAGTTATAATTTGAGCCATTATATTACCATAGAGTCCAGATTCAGATTCATCAGTAGCTTCTCTTGGAAGACAAGTGGACTCCAGGGCAGACCTATGTCAACAATGTTGGATTGTGACGCTCTGTTCTGTTTTCTCCCCAGGAGAAGTTTGGTCTTAACCTCTGCTAGGCTTTCACCTGTTTTGATTAGTTTATTTGACAATAATTTGCTAATTTTGATTCTTTTAGGTAAAGCTGCCTAGACACAATGGTGGCCTCATGTCTTTGAATGTTTCTTTTTCCTTCAAATAGCTCCAGGTTGGGTGCCAATTTGTAGTGGTAAATATTATTCTGGGCTACACCCCCTTATTGCCTTCAAGTATCTATTAGGGTGTTCTACCTCACTTTAGACCATTTAGTTCGTAAACAAAGGATAAGAGATCTTTAGATTTATAATAAGTTTTAAAGCATTAGAGCTGGATAGATATCAACAACCCTCTAGGCTCTGAGACCCCAAGCCCAGGAACAAAGCTCCACTTACCAGCTGTCAGCAACTTTTATTTAACCAGTCCAATAATATTGGGGAGTGAGGTTAACATGACATCACTTGGTATCTGTGAGAATGTGCTCATGGGACTATAAGCAGATCTTAGGGGCAAGTATTTAGCATTTGAATGCATAACAACACCAGATCATCCCCCAACAACCTGTGATTATTCAGGGATGTGGCGTTCTGAGGGTGTGGGAGGGCAGAGTACAGCTGCCTTGCCCTGGCAATGCAGACTCAGCAGTAATGTGTGTTTGTTGGCCTTTTTGTTGGCATAGTCTGGTGTTCTAGTGACAAATCCAATACTTGGCTGGCTGAGATGTTATGCACCAGCATTGACCAGGTGCTACTTTCAAACAATCTTTCATGCCTGAACATTATGATACACCTATGATTTCCTAATACCTAAACCAGAGTGGAAATCTTCCTCCTGTCTTCAAGAACTCCCCCAAAATGCCAAAAACTCTGGTATAGAAGAAAAGGGATCCTTGGGGGAATGAGTTTAAGGAAGAAGAAATAGAATTAAACACATAAGAAGATGGTTCGTATTAACAGAAAATTTCCAAATTCAATAGCTTTCTGCAACTATAATTAATACCAAAGCTAAATCAAGTTGTAAAAAAAAAGGTGGTGACTTAGCTCATAGTTTTAGTAATTTCAGTCCATGAACAGTTGGCCATATTGTGAAATTGCTAAAACTGTGAGCTAAAGTCACGTCCTTTTCTTGATAACTTGAAATATGAATTTACATCAGGGAGGGAGCAATGGTGGAATAAATTTACTCACTTCATAGTGTGGGAAGAAAAAGAAAGAAGAAGAGATGGATATCACATAATTCCCTTTGTCAGCAAGCTGCTAATGACCTGAGGTTTTTTTTTTTTTTTTGTTAGTTCTCTCTTGTATTTCCACTACCTCCAAATAATGCCAAGTTAGAGACCAAGCCTTCAGCATGTGGTTTGAGGGACCTTCCCAGTGCAAATGACAGCATCAAGAAGACAGAAGAGGGACTGATGTGGTACTTGATGAACCTCCTATGAAGAAGTGGAATTGATTTCTCTTCTTGAATCTGGGATAAGCTAGTGACAACTTGGATCATCATGTAAAGAATTTCTTTGGGGGACATGGGAGATATAGATGGTAGAAGAGGTTCTAACATTGAGATTCCTGTCTGTCCTCAGACAGAGATGTTTCACAACCACTTTCCATCCCATAGATATGCATGAGAAATAACCAAGCTTAGTTTTAAAAGATTGTTGTGGAAAGAATATTTAACAATGCTGAGCTTGAAAAAATTTTTAAACAACTTTGTTTCATAGTAATATCTTATAAAGCTACTCAGAGTTGAAAAGGTAAAATTAGTGATATCTCAACCCCCTATTTTTTGTATGAACATGCTGTTGATTCTTATATTAAATTGACACAAGATGATAAGTGTCAAGACCTAAAAGTAAATTCTGGGTCCAACAATTTCTTCGATATAAAGAATTTAATATGTAATAGGAATCAGTGAAAAAAATAAGAAATGAAATTAAAGAAATTAAAATGAGATTAAAGAGAGCATAGAGACATATACAGAAAGGATTGGAGGGAGAGAAGGAAAGGGAAATGATGTAATTATAATCTCAAAACATAATCAAATACTTTAAGGAAAGAAATTGCTAGGAAAGAAAAAGAACTTAGAACCATAGAAAGGGCTTTGATGTAAAGAGAGCATGCTGTACAGTCCTGAGAACTGGATCCATGTAAAAAGCCCAGCACTGTACGAGGGTCTGTAAGTGAAGCTCGAGGGATCCAATGCCCACTTCCGGCTTCTGTCTATGTGCAAGTATGTACACACACATATGCATGCATGTACATACAGAAATGAATTTATTAAATCTTTAATAGAACGTCAGTGTTTAACAGATGTCCTCTGGTTACAGATTATTATTCTTGTTGAATCATTACATCTAAACATCTTAGCATGAGGCAACCTGGATTTGCAAAAGGACGTTTTTGTTAGAATTTTAAATAAGTAAAGGAGTTCTAATTATAGGTTTTAATCTACTGAACTGCTCAAGAGCAAAGCGGCTATAACATGGAGCAGGGCATACAAGCTGTGTCTCACGAGCAGCACTGCCCTGGAGCAATACAACCTTCGTTTTCAGAATGTAGTTTATTGCCTCTGCATAGGTGGAGCAAGCCTATGTAGCAGCCGTCCTGTTTCCACTAGAAAAGAAATGTGATTTATACACATGCATTTTTCTTCTTTAGCAGTCTCAAGTTATCCTATGTACTGAGGGACAAGAGCTTCCCTCGGGTGTCTGAGGAAACTCAGACATTCTGTGTTCTGTTTCTACTTCTTTCAAACTAGATTGCTGATTTTCTCTGTTTGGGGTTTAAAGAATTTCTTTTTTCTTCTTCTTCTTCTTTAATTAATTTGACTATTTATTTTATATACTGACTGCTAGTTCTCCTTTTTCCTCTTCTCTCAGTCCTTCCCCCTCTACCTCCCTGCCTCCATCTATTCCTCTTCCCTTTCTCTTTAGATAAGAGAAGGCCTTTCATGGATATCAACCAGCCTTGGCATATCAAGTTGCAGTATGACTGGGTGCATCTTCTTCTATTGAGGTTATACAAAGCGGCACAGTTAGGGAAAAGGTATCCAAAGGAAGACAACATAGTCCGAGAGAATCCCTGCTCCAGCTATTAGGAACCCCACGTGAATAGAAAGCTACACGACTGTAATGGATAGGCACAGGTGCTGTATTCATTCTATGTGTGCTCTCTGGTTAGAAGTTCAATCTCTGTGATGCCTTCAGGCCCAGTTTAGTTGAGTCTGTGGGATTTCATGTGGTATCTTGATCACTCTGGCTCCTACAATTCTTGTTTTCCCTCTTCTACATTATTCCCCAGGCTCAGCCTAATGTTTGGCTGGAGGTCTCTGCATTTGCTTCCATCAGCGGCTGGATGAAGCGTCTCTAGTGATGATTATGCTTGGCTCATGTCTGCAAGTATAGTGGAACATCATCAAAATGTCACGGGTAGGGGCCCTATCATGGCATGGGTCTCAAGCTGGACCAATCATTGCTTGGCCACTCCTTCAATTCTTGCTCCATCTTTACACCTTCACATCTTGCATGCAAGACAAATTGTATGTCAAAGGTTCTGTGGATGAATTGGTGTTTCAATTTCTAAAGAAACAACTAAATGTTCCTGATAAAGACTGAGTCTATGACTTGTGTTCATTGTATAACTTGCTTTTTCTTCGTCTTAACTTTAACCCTAGACTCCCTCTACATAAACTGATACAACTTGGGTGCTGAAAACAGATACAAAATAATAAAAAATAACTTAAATATTAAGTGTCTCTAATATTTATAGTAGTGTATATTCACAGTATTTGTTATAAGCATTGTTCTACCATATAATATATATTGACAGAAGGCCAAAAGGCCACATTAATTATGGCGACCATGGGTAGTATTAGCCATTTGCTTATAACTTACCTGGCATCTCTGTGCTCTCCTAGCTGGTTATGAACATGTCGTCACGTTGTCTCAGGACTCTGACACACAGAGCCCAAAACATTGGGACATCACTACCTTACATATCCACACAGCCTCTTCTCTGAGACATGACCCTTCCCAGAGTGCTGTGCCCTCCTCTACTCAACAACAGAAGAAGGCACCAGAGTGTCTTTCCTTCTTCTCAAGGAATGTTCCTCTCACCACGGTTTCATACCTAAATAGTCACAAACTCAGAAAAGTGTTACCACTTTCCAAAATCAAAGTTTCCAAATGATAGCCCTGAGATTTGAGCCTTTTCTGTTTGACTTAAAACTCCATTATGCAATAGAAATACTTGCAACAAAAGTCATCACTCCCCTTTAACTATAAGAAGCTTGAAACACAGATTAGGGTTTTGATAGTTAGAACATCTGTTTTTTCAAATATATAATAAATAGATTATTTTTCTGGTTAAAACATTTGCATTGGCTTGCTGTTTTCTGTAACTTAGAGGGCTCTGGTTAACACAATAGTACTCATGTTGAAAGCCTAGAAGAACAAGACATATCCCCCAAGATGGCTGTGGAAACCTGCCATAATAGGTACTATGTTCATAATTATTAATGGTGAGCTGAGCTGTTGCTGTAAGAGAAGAAAAGCCAAGATGCTTAGAAAATTCTGATTTTTGCCAGCTTAGAAATCAATCCCACAGCATCCTAATAGAGAGGTTTTTGTTACTGTGAAAAAAATGCTTCCTTGGCTAGTTTCCACCTTTAAGAATTGTGTGGACAGTATTCTAATAATTCTCCAAAACATGGAAATACTCTGCTTACGTTTGAATCATGCTACTTACAGTCCTCATCTGCATTACGGTTTTCATCTCTTACTGTATAATATATTTTGTGCAAAATAAATGACACTACAAAATTGCTAAGGTAGAGACAGAGAGGCAAGTATTTAGTTCTGGATATCTGCATTTCATAATTAGGGAACAAAAACCTTCCTCACTTACCTAAAGAATATCCGTTTACTTCTTTTGTTATCACAATACTTACGAATTGTCTTTTTCTCACTAAAAGTTAAATCACTTGGGTTTCGCTAGGCATTTGAAATGTCATTCCTAATCTAGAAACCACACACAGGAAAAAAGTCGGACCTCGAAGTTTCCCCATGAAACGATGATGATGAACAGTGTTAGCTTGGGCTCATTTCCCTGTTGCTTTTGTTTGTGTTGTTCCAAACACAGCTAATAGAACGTGCCAGAGTGTTCACAGAGTAAAGATGTAAGAGGCTGAGCATGAGCTACTTGTTTCTTCTGTATTCTCTGATCAAATGGTCTTGAAGCTGCCTAGAGAGAGAGAGATACACAGGGACCAAATGTGTAGCACTTTGATTTCTCATAGTTAAGGCCCCCTGTCATCTAGAGTAACCGGCAGTACATCTGCCATGCACTGTGCAACCTGGACTCAACATAAATGCTCCAAGACTTGTAATGTCTATCACACCAGCACTGGGCAGTCTCCACTCATCTGCATCTACACAACAGGGCTCACAAAAGCTCTATTATTAAGTCTGGCCAACGCTTTCTGACACAAGTAATTAGTTACTGCCCTTGTCTCAAGAAAATCATGCAATATTGCTATAAGGAGTGTATCATCCTTACTATATTCTGCACTTTGCATATCCCCTAAGTTTGTTAAATGATGTGTGTAAAGGTTAAAAGAAAAAGTCTAAATCTTGATTCCAAGACTCATCAAAGAAGTAGTATTATCCTTTCTCCCCTTTAGTACCAGGTCCCTGCCTCTTTAAATACTATACCTTTCCACAGAAGGATGGAGGGGCACATTCTTGTGTATGCTTCTTAAGAACATTTAATGGCAGTATTTTTAGTAGTAACCACAAAACCCTGGACAAAAGCCCAAAAGATGAAAATGTTTAAGGAGCATTGCTTTAGCTTGTATGTTATATTCCAAACAGGAGGCCCATTTGTCTGGCTTACGGGTGAGGCTCTGTATTAAGTTCCCATCCTGAGGAATGTTGCCAAAGAGTAGGATTTGGGACTCATAAATCAAATGGAGCTAACCTATTTAAACTGAAACTCTATCTTTTGGGACTGAGGGGTTTTTAATAGGCTAATCCAGCAATGCGATTTTCATAAATGCCAGTGGTTTTATTTCAATGTATAGATCATTATTTGTGTTTGAAGTAGTGTCAAGTTATAGGGAAATGAAACTGGATATTAAAACTTAAAATAGAAGAATTGTTAGCCACATGTCTTTAGGAGTTCTTGGATGAAAGGACATTTGGCATAGAGTTAGTTCTTCGACATGCCCTACCAAATTATCCTCCAAATAGTGTGTACAGACCCTAGCTTAAAACAAAGACTATAAACAAAGTTATAAAATTGTTCATCTATATACTTGTATTCTAATGGACATTTTGAATGACAAGGCTCATAAGTTCTGTCTTGCAACTAGGATCAGTATAACCTGATCTGACTTGAATTGGAACAGCCTAAAACTGTAACAGAAATGAAGATAATACACCACATTTGCATAAACATAGCCTATTGTTTATTTCTAGGTCCTAAAACATATCATAAAGTGCTTTCAAGGACAAGATGCTGGTTGGCTTATTGAGAAGTTTATTATAACTGTAGGGGTTGAGATTTACCAAAGGTAATACATTGGCTCTGGTCTGGTTTACGTTAAAATAAAGCAGTGTAACTTCAAATCCAAACTCTATTCTAAAGCTTTCTAAACCTCAGAACCTATTCTTGAACCTATCTTCACACTTAAGTGTGCAAAATCAGCATAAGAAATCATGGCCTTCCAGGAAAAGCCAAATAAATAAATGTATTATATTAATGGCTTACATTATCTTCTCACTATTTTGTTTCAGTCTTATAGCACGAGGCAATACACAAAAATAGAAAATTGGTTGGCAATGGTTAGGTCAAAGAAGTTTGATTACTTTATTCCAACCTTGAGAAAAATAATAATTAATGGTAGAGACTGGACAGTTATACATTTAACTTTAGATGTACAACTCACATATCCAACTGCAAACTGTTTCCCCACGGTATCCCTACAGGCATCTACAGTTACCTGGACATTGAAAAATCTCCTATTTACTTCCTCTGTATTCAAGCATTCCTCGTAGATCAGTTGGTCTCACCAAAACAAAAGTAGTTTCATTGGGCTTCCTGCCAAATGCCTGACAGGTGGAACTTCCTTCTCTGGTGCAAGAACTACAGAAGGCAGGCTAAAGTGCAATCCTAGGCCCAGAGGAGAACTGGACTTCCTACTGCATTGATCCCTTTTCTTAGGAATACCACTGAGGGTAAAGTCAGGACTCCACTCCAGGCCCAAATGGGTAACATGCAGCTAAATAAATTGTGCTGACAAATATTTTTTAAAAAGACATAATTAAAATAAAGTGAAAGTGTAAAATGAGACATACTTTTAAAAGTGTATTGTTCTTGTTGAGCAGTAGAATTTTTAAAATAATCCTTTGAGATTATAATATGATTATATCATTTCTCTTCTCTTTTCTCCATCCAAGCATACCACCTCTTCTTACTCTTTTTCAAATTCACAGGCTCTTTTTCTTTAATTGTTTCTACACACACACACACACACACACACACACACACACACACACACACACAAGAAAAGACAACACTTACAAATGTAACTAGACTTCTATAAAGCTATGTTTACAACAATCCTGAGAAACATGGTACAGTAGTCAGTGGATCCCACAGAGCTTTGCTTTTCTCCTTTCATCAAGCCTTACTCACCCAAATTCTAGTTTGTAAAGTAGGTTCACACAGCACACACTCAAACTCACCCTCCCACAGATGCTAGCCCTAGAAATGAGCATGGTATACTATTTAATGCTTTGACTCCCCTACATAATGAAGTTACTAGAACCTCTGTCAAGAGTTATTCTTACCAGACTATCTAGGATGAGGTAGTGTTGAAATATCGTGAACTCAAAAGTTACACTGAGTGACTGAGTACAGATGCTCTAAGAATAGATGGTTCTTGACACTGTCTCCATCCTTCCCACAGAGTGATAGGCACTGCATATTCTTCTATCAGAGCTGGTTTGAGTTGAAGTTGTCAACTTGAAGGAATGACGAATGAATTAAGAAAGAAGCTACAAGGAAGAAGTGAAGCCAGAGGGTCCCAATATGAAAACAATTTTATTAGCTCATAATTACATATTAATGAGGTGGGCTTTGTTTTGTCTTATATACCTGAAAGAAACAGGTAAGTAAGTAAACATAACTTCATATCGTTATATGGACTACACCTATGTGCTTTTTCAGCTCTTAGAAACAAGGTCTCAGTGGAATATACTATATTTGAAGACATTTCTAGTGATGGAGTCTTCTGATAGGTGGAAAAGAAAAGAATGTAGGAAAAAAATTGGCTTAGGTTTGGGCAGAGAAGGGTCCACACATGACTAGGGTAAAGGGTAGACAGAAGACCCATTAGGTCTTCTTAACATAAAAGTTATACATTGAGAAAGTCTCCCAAAAGGAGTAGAGGGCCTACGTTGCACTTGATCCATGGTATAAATGCCATTAATTTCTTTGATGTTTAAGATTCTCCATGGCCCAGAAGAACTGCTGATATACAATAGGATGTTCTCTGTGGGATGACACAGTTAACATAGCCTTGTCATTTAGATCAGACTTACAGTTCACTGTCACACATTGCAAGCAACTATCTTAAACAGTGATCAAGTTGAGATGAGAAAAAGACTATCTTTGTAATTTTTTTGACAATTTAAATTTTTATCAGAAATTTAATTTTATTTAAAACTATCTAATTATGAAGAAAAATTATTTAAATGACTTTTAAATTTGGTGTAATATAAAAACATATGCCAGAAGAAAGGGTTGATATTAGGATGTAATGCAAATAAATAAATTAATTAATAAAAAACATGCAACTCCCAAAGGCTGATATTTATAAACATATTGAAGAAATAAATTAGTACAATACAGTGTTGAAAATTATCTGAGTATATATTAGTAGAATTTAAAATTTCTGTTATTTCATTTAAATAGTGACTTTATGTAGTTGACGGTTATTATAAACACAGGAGCCTTTGGCTTTGCTCTAAACATCCCATGTTCATTTTTTTTGTGTAAATAAACACACTCAAAATCTGGATACCAGACCCAATTAAAACTTTAAAGATACAGTATTGGGAGTTAGGAGTAGAATATATTCATGAACATCAGTAAGAACCATTCTTCTTTTGCATAAGTATTAGAAGATATGATTTAATCTCATTCTGTAGCTGATTTAGTATCTTTACTTAATTTCTCTTATAAATAAATCACACACAGTTATATTGAACTAATCACAACCAAAACTCAAGCCTATATTTAATATTAATGGTGATAAATATCTGACCCTCATGACTTGTACCTAGTCCCTTGCTTTTTTTTCTAACTGTCCAATCTTGCAGATGTGCTCCAATGAGAAGGCATCAGTAAGAGTAAGGGCACCTTCTAATTGGATTCCCTTCTTCTCCATTACAGACCAGTAGAACCTGGCATTTCCCAGGACCTAGGTCTATACCTAAAGGTGTGGCAGAATTCTTCTTCTCCTTGTCAATTCGTACTTAAAGAAGACTTAATCCCCAAATCACAGCATTATACAACAACTTCCTGGGAATCTTTTCTGTGTGTGATATTGGGTCAATTCAGTTTTTAAAGCACGTAGGTCAGCATTTGTACCATGTCTGTATTCTGTCCTAAATGATGGGATACAATACACCCTTCTCTGAAAAAGAGGATTTTAGGTGTAATCATGAGCATGTATTTGCTGCAGATGGCAGTTACATTCTCAGTCAGAATGGATATTCTGACTCTTTTAAATATAAAGTTGGGTCATTCATTTCCCCAAGTCTTTAGTCTTCCTGTAGTTTCTTAATAATGTTTCCAAGAACAAAGGCACAATCATTAGGATTCTGGCACTGTATCATCACAATGAGTTCATAAAGAGAGACACCATGAATTCCTTTGTCCTGTGTAGAAAATTGGAACATTGCCACACTTATTGGAAAAGTTTCAGATACTGCATTTATGGGTTTTATAGATTTGTTATCTGTAGAAAAGCTAAACATTTTTTTGGCTTAAAAAAAAAAAAAACATGTAGAATCCAGGATATCATGTCTAATGTTCTTGTTTGTTTCTAATTGAAATAGCAGCTCAATAATTTTTGATCATTACTTCACTTTTAAAAAGTACTTAGAGCATGCAGAAATACATTAACTTTCACAAATAAAAAAAATTATTATAGCTAGCATCTATCAAAAGTTTATCATGGTGCCAGGAAAGAAAATGTAAAAAGGAAATAGGCGGGTTTTGACAGATTTTTTTTTAATTTGTTTTAAAGGATTTTTTATTTGTTTTGGTTGTACTACTCTAGGTCACTAGTCTATGCCCCTAGAGAGACCATGTGCCAGTATTTAGGCCATGAACTGGGTCCTCTGGTTCCAGAATCCTCTCTCAACATACCTGTGCCAGATAACTCCTGTGATTCTTTCTATGTCCTAGTTAGCAATCAGCATGTGCTGACTTTTACTATTTAAAATGGTAGCCATTGGGCTGGAGATGCAGGTCAATCGGTAGATGCTAGCCTAACATGCACAAGGTTTAGTCTCAAGAACTACACACCTGGGCATTACTTCTAAGAAATGGGACAGTGGTGGTAGGAAGGTGAAAGCTCACGGTAATCTTCAGCTATAGTAAGAGGCCCACATGGGATGTGTCAGTCTCCATTAATACCCTACAGTCCTCCATTCTACCAACTGAGCTATCGAAAGAAGATATGTGTCAGTCTCAAAAATAAAATAAACAGAATAAATAGAAAGAAGACACACATTCCACTCCCAAGTCTTTTTGCACTTGAATGTCATGATTTTTCATATCATCTGTCAAACTAAATTTGTTTATGTTATCTGTCTCCTCTCATTAGAATACAACCCAACCAGAAATGTGCATTCATTCCAAGATGAACCTAAGTCATAGGTCAAAACTTGACCCATATAAAATACCTAGAAATTATTTACTAAGCTAACCACTGAGACAATGACGTGAATAACCAAAATGAGTTTATAGGCTTTGGGAAAAAAACATTCTCCCATGCATTTTCATGAAAATAAAAATATGAGAAGTCACATCATTTTTCACTCCCATATAATTACCCATCATCATCTAACAGTAGGAAAATACACAGGATGTACCAGATAGATAGAAGGAAGGACCCTTCTTACTGCATCTCAGTGAGTACAGCTTAGTAGATATTAGAATTTGGTTCCAGAATGGAAATCCATCTTATTCACTCACATTGTTCTCAATTAAAAGTTGCCTGACCTTCAAAGGCCTCTATCTCATCTTCCAAATATAGGTTTTAATACTTATCACTGTCTAAACCATTCGGCGTCTGGCACAGGATAAACTTTTGATATATGCTAGCTGTAATAGTATTATTTGTGAAGTTAATGTATTCCTATATGCTCTAAGTACTTTTTAAAAGTGAAGTGATGATCAAAAATTATTGTGTTGCTATTTTAACTAGATCCAATAAAGAACAACATTAAATAGTGATATCCTGGATTTCACATGGGTTGTTGGAAGCCAAAATAATGCTCAACTTTTTCTACAATAACAAATCAATAGAAACCATAAATGCAGACCTAAACATTTCCAAAAGGGCACAATGTTCTATTTTTTCCACAGGAGAACAAAGGATTCACGTGGCACTCTTTATGAACTCATCATGATGATACAGTGCCAGCATCCTAACGGTTATACCTTTGTACTTAGAAGCATTATTGAGAAACTACAGAAAGACTAATGCTATTACAATTTCAAAAATGGATATCCAGTGGGGACATTTCTACCTGAATGTGTAACATTACATAGCTGTATTTCTCCACAATTCTGGTGATTGCTAGTGGGGCCATCAGCTCCCCTTGTAGGCCAGATGGACTTCTTCCAATAGTGGCAAGGTGCACCAGCTGAGGACAGCCTCATCTAACAGCTATTTCTGGGATCCCCTTGGTGAAGAACTACCTTGCACAAAGTTAATGTCTTCCCAAATGACCTACATCCAACATCTGATCTCTGTGATGTTTAATGTCCTAAACACCCTGTCTTACATCTGGTTAGCGCTAAACTGTCATTCACCATCCAAGTGCACTGTGAGAAGGATCTCCATGTGTTGCCGGCCCCAGAGCTGGCCCACGTTTTGGGGGCCAAACATGTTGGAGAGCCGCTCTGTCAATGTTGAAACCCACACTGCCAAAAGCCTTCGGGGCTAAAACTGTTAGCCCGCACTGGCCCCAAGCTGCTCAGGTCCACGGGTCGGGGTTCACCAAGAGAGAGAATGAGGACAGACACGAAGAATGGAGACCAGAGTGTGATTCGATCCCGTTTATTCTTCAGTCTTTATTCCTAGTCCAAGTCCCAAGTCTTGA
Source organism: Arvicanthis niloticus (assembly GCF_011762505.2). Taxonomy (NCBI): domain Eukaryota; kingdom Metazoa; phylum Chordata; class Mammalia; order Rodentia; family Muridae; genus Arvicanthis; species Arvicanthis niloticus. The sequence continues at coordinate 43,149,435 of NC_047676.1, read as the reverse complement.
GTTCCTAGTCCCTAGTTCCTAGTCCCTAGTGCCTCCAAGTTCCTAAGTTACTTCTCTCCAAGTGCTAAGTGCCTAATGTCTAATTCCAAGTTCTTCCTCCAAGTGCAAGTGCTAATACCTAATAAACATAATCCAAATTGTTCCTGATTCTCTTCTGTCTGCCTCTTGCCTTTCTGATATGTCTACACTTCTAAGCCATGCCTCTAAGTCATCGCCTTTAAGTCCATGACCTTAGGCCTTGTCTCTAAATCTGATCTTCTAAGCACGCTTTCTAAGGTCTCGGCTCTAAATCACAGCTTAAGTCTCACACACCCAAAGAAAGATACTGGATATCTAAAGCAAGATGTTATCAGAGTGTGCTCAGCTGTTGTAGGCTATTGTAATCAAATCTCTTATCAGGGTATATGGCTCAAGATGGCTGCAAGGATGATATCCACCTTCTGTCAGCTCCCCACATCCATGGCAACCTGCTCAAGCTCTCTTCTCCTTGTATACCAGATGTCTCTGATTTTTTCCCTTCCTGGAGGTGATCCAGCAGCATGCCACAGTAAACTCCATGCATTCATCTCAGAGGTGACTTCTAAGAATCTCCAACAGGATTCTTTATCATTTAAGCTACAAAGATAACTAAATCTATCCAAATGCCTGGCATTCTGAGAGCCAAGTGTCTATCTGGCTCTTTAACTTCACTAGTTCCCATTTGTTGTAGTAAGATTATGGGGGTAACAGACTCATGTCTGTCTATTTGCCTTAGTTCTGTAAGTTAGAGAGACTGACAAATATTTCTTTATATTTTTTAAATTTATTTTTTATTAGATATTTTATTTACATTTCAGATGCCATCCCCTTTCCCCATTTCCCCTCCCTAGAAAACCCCTACCCCATGCTTCCTTTTCCTTTTGGCTTTTATACAATTTTTTTTTAAATGTTAATCAAAGGCTTTATAAGTTTGGTAATGCTCAATCAGAAGTGTAACCCAATACCCAACCTAGATATATAAACTATCTTTGACTGGTGGAGACACGTGAACATCTGCCTCCATATCCCTCCCCCTCTCTTTCTCTCTCTTTCTCTCTCTCATCACCTAGCTTCTCCTCTCCTTCTTCTCCTCCCCTCCTTACTCCTTCTCTTCCTCTCAGTACTCCTCCCACCTTAGCTCCTCCTACATATCACCCTTCCTGTTAAAATAAAACTTTTCTCTCAAAATACAATTAGAACATAATTATACCAATTTGTACCAGTGAGGTACAAGATAGTCCTAATACCCAGTCTATCATTTTGTTGACTAACCAGAACCTCTGTCATCTCTCCTAACTAAAACACTTAGTTCTGAACCTGGCTTTTTTTCTTGGCTTTAGAATGAATGTCAGCTGAAAACCATCCACTCAAATCTTTTCTCTCAAAGTAAATAGCCAGGATTGGCCATGAGACTATAAGTTTTCAACCCTGTCAGAAATCCAGAATGACTGAGTTAACTGAAATTATGGGAAGCACAAAGCATAGCTTCTAAAACTTAGCCAATTTATAGATACCGCTGAACACCTGGACACTCCCTATACTACAAAACGTTGGAGCATCTGATCTTCAGCCTTCTGACCCAGGATCATCTGACAGACCTTAGTGATGCAGAATTATTAAGGGCTGATTACTCTGTCTAGGCATATATAATCAGTCAACTATTCTGCAAGTGTGTCCTTTTCTGGACAGTAATTTGTCTGTAGATGGAAAGAGGCAATTCTTGCCTAGTAGTTGTCTCACCACAACTGGAGTAACTCCAAAGATGCTCAAATTCTTCTTAGAATCCAATACAGGAAGCTGTCAGGAGCAGACAGGTCTCTAATCAAAATGAACATTAATACAGAAATGTTTGTAACATCAATTCTGTGGAGTTCTGATGTCTTGAAAACCAACTATCCATGTAAGGTAATCTGGACTGTTGTCTGTTAACTCCTCTCAGCTATTTCTAAATAAAATATCGAAAACACCTTAACAATAAGCTAAAGCCATGAATTAAAAAAAAGACGAATTTTTTTTAAAAAAAATATTGTACTTTCTTTGTCTTGAAAAAGCATCATGGGGAATGAAGAGGTGTTTCAGCAGTCAAAAGTACATACTGCTCTTGCACATGGCCTAAATTAGATTCCCGTACCACGCTCAAGGTTTAACGCGACAACAAAACTGTATCTACAGATCTAGGGGAAGCTCACGCCTCTGACCTTCATGAACTGTTCCCATTGGCACACATCCACACACAGACACACATACATGCATATAATTTTTTAAAAATTACAACTTTATAAAAAAACAAAGTAATGTGCCTAACAATATTGACCAACCCTCAAGGAGCTTGTCCTTTAGAGTGTTATTGAATAAGGTTCAGCGCTCAAGCTTCTTCTAGGATAGGCCACACTCTTCTGTGGCAGTGTCACACCAGCAAAAGACATCACGAACCTATGGCTACTAGTCTCATCAGGGAAGTGTTTCTTCAAACGTGCTATGTAGTGAGCACCTGACTGGTTCCAGTTTACGTAAAGGCCATAAGACTCGTGGTCAGAAGTGCCACCCTCAACCAGTCTTGAATACTACCTCCAACCAGTTCTTGAACACCAAAGTACATGCAATGACCAGAATTCTTCAGACTATGGAAATTCAATAAGCAAGTGAAAAATATAAATGCTGTATAAAATGCTTAGGCCTAAAATTTACTTTCTTAAATTAGTAAATTCTTACTTAAAAAGTTATGTTCAGTTATGTATTTTTGGCATACTTTCATTAGCTTGCCACAAAATCAAAGCAGTAGTTTTGATTAAGTCAGTACATACCAACTCTTGAAACACAAAAGAGCAGTGCCCTGTCTCTAGTTTGTTGTGTTACAGCCAAATGATTTTTTTATAGCTCTTTCCTGATAGACTAAGAATTCTCAGAATAAATTCTCAACTTATTCTGACATTTGAATTTGGTTGAGAGTCAACCTTGTTAATTTATTTTAGACTCTTTTGGCTTTAAAGGGCACTCAAAATATACTTGAATTCTCAATGTGAAGATGACCTAGTCTTGATGCTGGTTTTCTATGGAGAAAATTACATGAACCAAAATGGTAAAAATACTATGGCTTTGGAGCTGGTTGTTGTTGTTGTTTTGTTTTTGCTTTTGTTTGGTTTTGTTTTGGGGTTTTGTTCTGTTTATTCAACTTTTTGAATGTCTAATCTCTTTGGAATTATTTTAATTTCATGAGGCTATTTTCCT